>NC_069500.1:171721141-171921141 GCF_027579735.1 Bombina bombina | reverse complement strand
TAACTTTTAAATGTGTTAAAAAAGAATTTACTATTTATTTGAAATTCAGAGTAAATGCTATTGTATTGTCTTGTTATCTTGCATTTGTTGATTATGCAAATCTGCTGTGTTTACTGGTCCTTTAATGGACGTTGTGTCTTTTTATTGATTTTTTTCATAATAAATCTGGATTTTTTTCTGCACCTTCGTGTAGTGCCTGCCTGCTCTTTCTCTCATACATTTTCAAGTTGTTTAAAATTGCATGCTCTATCCGAATCGTGAAAGTTTAATTTTGACTTTACTGTCCCTTTAATGTCTGCCCAAAATGATTTCCCTTTTTATTCTGACATCTGCTCTCTTTATAATTAGCTGCCCTCAGAATTACAATTAATAGTGAGAATAACACACCATCACATTTTTCAATGCACTCACAGGGATACAGACCAGACAAACTAAATTACCATAGGTGCAACTGATTTCGTCATCCAGCATGGCAGTGAACTCACTAGGGCAGCAGCATCATGGTGGGTGTTAAATGACATCAAAATAAAATAAACCACCAACAGTCATCCTGCAAGCAGTTTGCCAAACCGGTTGTTTAATTCAAGTATTTGTTTAAATTAGGGCTGTATGTCCACACTTCATGAAAGCATGAGGAAATCTCTGAACTTCCACACCCCAACAGTTGCCTGTATGTGTAGTCTACATTTGTTTTTGTAAATTATGGCAAGGACTGCATATTAATAGTTTCAATTATTTTTGTTCATGTAAACCATTATATTCCATTTAGAGCATAAACATAAATTATTAACAACTATTACTTTAGTACATAAACATAATAAAAGCAAAAAGCACATACATCTGAAGAATTATCTTACATATACATGGGGGTGTTACTACAGTAGTCTCAGAAGTATCACCTGAGACTGGGCCCACACTTTTAGGGGGCCCATCTTGAACTGTAACTAGCATTGGCATTACCATATGGGGGTCTGAAGGGAACCATGCTCCATCACCATAATGAGTACTCCCCTGCAAAATAGGGTTCCCAGTGTAAGGAAAGTGTATGGATTTGTGTGTATATATATATATATATATATATATATATATATATATATATATATATATATATATATATATATATATATATATATATATATATAAAAAAATAGAGTATGGCCATCACAGTGAGGGTTACTTTAAAGAAAAACCTGCCACCGTATTTGTACAGGAAGCCTGTGTATGGGCATATTGGCTGGCATGGAATAACCATGGGAGAAAGATGTCCTCAAACACAGAGAAGCAGCTTAAATTCTGTGTAATGTGGGTGTCTGTATAAATCATCAGCATACCCGATTAAAATAATTTGGTGTTTCTGGGTCTTTTAAGGGCACTTTTAAAACGTGGGCCCCTCCACTGCTTTTGCCCTGGGACCCAATGAGGTTTAGTTACATCCCTGCATAGAGAAAGAGTGATTTGCCATACTGGTAACTACTTGGAACAAAGTTAAATTTAAATCCGATACTCAAGTTTTTATTAAAAAGAAATAAATATACCAGAAAGAAATGAAGTGACTAACTATAGAATGATATCAGTTTGGGAAGAGGAGAGAGTATAGAACTAAAGCAACAAAACAAATCATAGGATACACCCAAAATAATCAAGTGTAATGCTTAACATTCTAAAATAGGAGTAACTACACTCTGCGCAAATATATGAATACTGCAGTAATCTCTATAAAAAAGTTACCTAGACAGGAGGCACCTGTGCATTTAAAAGGGTGTTCCTACACCTGCTTGTAAAACAATGAACTCTTATCAGCTAATTGCACATTGTTGCTTTAACCCTTTTCAGGACAACATATAGAATTGCTGCTTTTTGATATTAGACAAAAAGAAATCTTAAATTAAGTAGCCAATAATCACATATTTTATAAAAATGAGCACAATTATTAAAGAGACATTGTACACTAGATGTTTCTTTTGATAAATGTTTTGTAGATGATCCATTATAGCCCATTGGTAACAATGTATAGTTTTGCTTATTTTTTAATAACACTGTGCAGATTACCAGACTTCTAACCAAGCCCCACAGTGTCAGCTGTATACATGCGTTTACTGACTCCTGCTGGCTCCTGTTTATGTTATCTGTCTTTTCATATGCAGGGAATAGGAGAGGGGGGGGGGGGTTCTGCTCTTTTTGCTTTCCCAGCCCCTTTCACTGGGTATCCCAGCCTAACCTCATCAACAGTGCTAAACTGGGAGCTTGTAAGTTTTTAAAAGGTTTTATACAGGATTTTTAGATCAGCATCTGTGCATAGTCTTCTTTTTTAGTAGTGTCTATTACATGCAGTTATAAGACCATTGGTGTATACTGTCCCTTTAAGCGCATATGCTGATAACGACAACATATGACATGAAGTGTAATTTATTTAAAAATCTGATCTAAAAGTTGTAATGATAAAATTGACATCCTTAATATGAAAATAAGATTCATTCTTCAACTGAAAGTTGGTCCACTACATTGTGTTCCCAATAAAGTATTAAGACTGATAATTCAGAAGAGTATATTTTTAAACCTTTTAATGTAGTAGAAGCTATACACATAAAGAGGTAGGGGAGGTTCGCATAACATATGGACTGCAGGTCCCTATGAAATGCTTTCCACAGCACCTGACTGAGCAGGTAATGCATGTATTTGTTTAATTTGACATTCTTCTTAACATTTTCCAATATGGCTGCTGGTGATCTTATTGATAAGGATGATGTACTATAGTGTTGGACATTTGGGTTTACATAATAAAAGTTATTTCTGTCCCTCTAATATCAGTTCAACCGTTGATACATTTGAGAAGTTAGTTCTTCCTGATATTGCATAACGCTAAATTTCTCTAGAAGTGAGTTTGTTGCCTTGAATTGACAAACTTAGATCTGACCTGATCCTGAAGCAAGCGGGCAAGGACGGGGGAACCGTAGTGCTGAATGAAATAGATTATAAGTTTGAAATTTTACAGCATTCTGTCAGTAAACCGAGTTGTCAAAAAACCCTTTATTTGCAATTGTAAAGGAGATTAAGAACTTTGTGGGATTTGCATTATAACAGGGTATGATCGCTAAAAATACTGCTAAGTGTTTTATACCCTCCCTATATTCATAAGTCTCTTGAGTCACCCCTGGGCCATCCAATAGTTGCCAGTGCAAATTCTATTTTTTCAGAAATAGACATCTTTTTAGATAGGATTTGGAGACCTTATGTGGAATTATCCAGTACTTTTAGCAAAGATACTGGTGTTTTTTTAAACAAACTTAAAGGGACATTAAACACTTTGAGATAGTAATATAAAATGACAGATCATATATATAAAAAAAAGTCTGCAATATACTCTCATTATTTATTTTGTCCCTTTTCCTGCAATTCCATTCTGAAATTGATCTTTTCAGTTCCTGTTAGAAATGAAGTTGCAGAACACTGTTATATTCCACACAGCCATTGGTTGCACACTCTAGTGACCTATTTATAACTGTTCCTAATTGGCCACAGCAGAGAAAGTAACCTAAGTTACAACATGACAGCTCCCACTGTTTTATAGACACTAAAACTTTACACTTATTTTGTTAATATTTAAACAGCTAATGAAACTTTAAAAAATACATCTGAATGTTATTCTCAGACTAATATTTTCTTTGTACGCATAATTCTATCTAGCATTTATTTAGTGTTTAATATCCCTTTAATGAGTTACAATTTGCAAATGATAAGTGCATTCTATTCAGCTTAGACTTCTTTGTCTTTATACTGCCATTAGCCATGAGAGTGGTCTAGGGGCTGTCAGGTCAGTTCTTTAATCAATTCAGAAATCTAATTATTTTTAGATTCACTTCTTGATGCAATTGCTGGAGTTGGTTCTTTTTTCTGTTTGAGGATGATTTTTACGTGTAATTACAGGGGACTTCCATGGGTTCCAACATCGCCCCTAACTATGCAAATATCTACATGAATGTTTTTGAGGAGAAGTTTGTTTTTGAACATCCTTTGTTTTTACAGTATGGCGCCACTTGGTGGTGCTATATTGATGATGTTTTTGGAGCAAGGTTGGGTGACGTTGGAACCCTGGTATCCTTTGTTTCTAATCTAAATCTGATGACTAAACATATTCAGTTTTTTTATTGATATAACAGATGTTTAAAGTAGATAAGTTTTGCAATAAACAATGCAATAATTTAACAAAATATGAGGATGTGCTGAACTTAATATTATGTATCCTTTGCTCTTTGAGTTTGTATTACATTGTAATTGCTTTGGCTTTCTTTTCATTAAACTACTAGGTGGGGTAGAATTGTGTTTTTGTTTAAAGTAGATAAGTTTTGCAATAAACAATGCAATAATTTAACAAAATATGAGGATGCGCTGAACTTAATATTATGTATCCTTTGCTCTTTGAGTTTGTATTACATTGTAATTGCTTTGGCTTTCTTTTCATTAAACCACTAGGTGGGGTAGAATTGTGTTTTTTATAAAAAAAATGTTTTTATATAATTTCTTTAAAAACAAAACAACAAGGCTAATTAGCGCAACTAAAGATACTGAGCTCCCTTTATAAAAAGATCTAGAGAAAAATATAAAAAAAAACAGTCATAAATTAAAACACCAAAAAGGATGCGCTTTTTAACAAAAAATAGGAGGTGTCTCTATCCACCTATAAGTAACCTGCTAATCAGTATAAGTCCCTGCAAGCTATTAGGTGTAGAAAAGAAAAGATGGAGAAGGCGCCTATTTTGAGTGATCCCATACACAAATTTAATTTGGACTTTATATGTATGGTATCAGTCATATGTCGCAATATTAATAATCACTGTTGCTTCCTTATATGGTTTGTTGTGTAAACTAGTTTTACATCTGACAATACTGCATATCTTACATTTACACCTCTTCAAGTGATAGCGCCCCTATTTACACCTTTGAGTGTTATTTAGACTAAGAATCGTTGAATGCTACACCTAATAGAATGCAGGGACTTATACTGATTAGCAGGTTACTTATAAGATTTAAAATGGATAGAGGACTGTAGCTTAATCAATAGTGTGGTAACTCAAAAAAGCATTGAGAGGGCCTGGAAGGCAACACTATTTATTTCATGACGGGAATCACACCTCAAACTTATAAATAGATCGTATATTACACCAAGTAGTTTAGCTAGGTGGGGAGGGAACTCAAATGCCTCATTTTATAGATGTAATTTTCCTATGGCCACGCTGCTACATTCCTCTTCTGTTTTCTTTTTGGTTGTTTTTTGTTATCCCCCCCCCATCCCCTCATCTACCCTTTCATATGGGAGGAGCATTTTTTTAACGCAATAGGCGTTACAAGTTCTATGTTTTAAGCTATAGGGGCCTATCTATCAAGCTCCAAACGGAGCTTGACGGCTCGAGTTTCTGGCGAGTCTACAGACTCACCAGAAACACAAGATATGGAGCAGCAGTCTAAAGACCGCTACTCCATAACCCTGTCCGCCTGCTCTGATAAGGCGGACAGGAATCGCCGGAATTCAACCTGATCGAGTACGATCGGGTTGATTGACACCTACCTGCAGGCGGCCAATTGGCCGCGAGTCTGCAGGGGGCGGCGTTGAACCAGCAGCTCTTGTGAGCTGCTGGTACAATGCTGAATACGGACAGCGTATTGCTCTCCGCATTCAGCGATGTCTTGCGGACCTGATCCGCACTGTCGGATCAGGTCCACAAGACATTTGTTAAATAGGCCCCATAGGCTCCATAGGACCCAATATCTCCTGTCTGAGTAGTTATCAGGACAGCTCTTCTTTCTTGGTTATAGAATGATTATTATGGTAATATATTTGGGATATTCCATATTCTTTAGGTATTATAATGAATAGAATTTAGAGAATAGATGTAAAACCTAGAAATAATATAGTTATTAAGGATACAAAATAAGAAATTTTGATGGATAAATCTCTGTTGGGTGTGGGAAAATAGATAAACAAAAAAAAAAGAAAAGATAGATATTAGGTTGATACATAATTTGAAAAAGCATTGAGGTGTTTTATTTGTGCTGATTGTAAAATAACAAAAGGATTTGTAAGAGCTGCGTCTGAAATATATGTATTAATGTGGGCTGCGTCCCCAAGATATGGTTTATTGATGTTCTAATTTGTATGGGACGACAACTTATAATTATTGTTTATGTAATCTATTTATTTTTTTGTGTGATTAAATTAGTTGTTTTCACTTTTTTGTTATCTTTTTCCATTACTCCTGCTTAATAAAAAGAAATGTTAAAAAGAAAAGGAGCCTTCAAGGGCTAAACCTAGGTATGAGCCTACCTAGGTTTAGCTTCAACAAAGAATACCAAGAGAATTAGGCAAATTGGATGATAGATGTTTAAAATTGCATGCCCTATCTAAATCATGAACATTTCATTTTGACTTTAAAGTAAAAAAAAAAAAATCTAAATAACTGATATTTATCAAATCTATGAAGTCAATTGAATTTATTGTATGTTATAAATGTGTAATAAAAGATTTTTTAAAAATGGCTGATTGAGATTAGGTCAACATTGAGAAGGACTCATTTACAGCTGTTAACGTGCCAATAATTAAAAAAGGATAGACTGTGATCACCCCAAGAATCCCGGACCCTATGCTATGCAGACTCTCTAGTAGAGAATATGACACTTGCAAGAAAAAAACTTGTAAGAAAACATTGGGGAAAAAATGCTGGAGGTCTAAATCATTAACGTACCTTCCACATATTCCATGACCATGCATAAGTGTCGTCTTGTCTCAAAGGAACAATACATGCTGACCACAAATGGATTTTCTGCAAACGTTAGAATATCTCGCTCAACAAATGCTTGCTGTATCTGGTTTCGGAGGATTAAGTTCTGCTTGTTTATCTTTTTCATGGCAAATCTCTGACGTGTTTCTTTGTGACGAACAAAGTAAACAGCACTGGAAAATAAAATAATCAATTACTACATTATATATATATATATTATAAATCAGGAAATATTCAGTTGCTTCACATAAAGGGACACTGTTACCAATTTTGTTCTTTCGTGATTCAGATAGAGCATGCAATTTTAAGCAACTTTCTAATTTACTCCTATTATCAATGTTTCTTCGTTCTCTTGCTATCTTTATTTGAAAAAGAAGGCATCTAAGCTTTTTTCTTGGTTCAGCACTCTGGACAGCAGTTTTTGATTGGTGGATGAATTTATCCACCAATCAGCAAGGACAACCTAGGTTGTTTACCCAAAATGGGCCGGCATCTAAACTTACATTCTTGCATTTCAAATAAAGATACCAAGAGATTAAATAAAATTTGATAATAGGAGTAAATTAGAAAGTTGCTTAAAATTTCATGCTCAATCTGAATCATGAAAGAAAAAAATTGGGTTCAGTGTCCTTTTAAGTATCCACATTTCTTTTTCAAGTAGCTTCAATATATGTAGTAAAAAAAAACCCCCACAAACAATTAAAAATTGAATACATAAATGAAAGCTGTAACACTGATGAGTGAATACTAATGTATCAAACCAGCAACTGTACTAAAAAAAAAGCGCTTCTGAATCATTCTTTTACGCTAAATTTCCAACAGAGCTTCTGCTTTCAAAAACCACAGGAATAAACTTGTTTAAATGAGGGCAAAAGGGATAATAGCTTCAGAAAACTCTTACGGTCTCTCCGAGTTTTATATCAATACACTAACAATATGCACTTTTACCCAGCCATCTGATAAATAATGATGAAAACAAAAAGTTTGCATCCCAGACTATAAAAGAATAAGCCAACAGTGCATGAGAGAGCCCTCACTTGAAACATTCACACAAATAAAAGGTGTGTCCTGGTTAGCATCTCGGCTGAATCTTGTATTAAGCAAAGTAGGCAGCTACCTAGGATCACCAAGCTGCCAGGAAGCCCTGTATCTCAGAGATGAAAATGCTTATATTACACTGCAGACGTGCCTGTTGCTGCAGGACATCACATTTAGGTAATGAAGAATGGCTGTGGAGATAGTAATACAGGTAGCAGGATGAACAAGTTTATAACCTGATTTAATGTGATGTACTACCATTCCATACAACACTGAGGAGATGGAGTCTTGGTTTGCTGTGATGAATTAATGGCAGAAAAAAACTGCAATGCTTAGATACTAATAAGAAAATCTGGATTGTATTTTTATGCACAGGAACAACGAAACCCAGAGGCAGAACTTTTTTTCGCTTTCTGCAATGAGAGTTTTTTAGCTAAAAATTTTCTGAAGGTCAGTTTGAAACAAAATTCAATATTAAATTAGTCAGTTACACTAAAGCATTGACAGTCTTCAATCAATGCACCGCTGCTTTGCAGTGCTGCTCTGTATTTGACTGTCCTCTTCAAACAGCACTTCACTTTGGCTGCACTATATTAAGAAAAACTTACAGTGCAGCCGGAGCACAGCACTGTTTAAAGAGAACAGCATGATGGGGAGCAGCACTGCAAAGTTAAAGCGCTAACAGTTCCTATATGTGTCCTGTTCTTTTCTGCAATGACATCTAAGATCACAGCATGTTCTGCCTTGGGGTCTCTTATGTAAATCCAAAAGCTTAAATGGGACAGTAAGCACATTCAGATTGTTATATATAATGTTTAGTTATGCATAAGGAAACAACTTTTCTAAATATTGAATTTTTTTATTTTGCCCCCATTTCTATAATTTAGATTTGAAATTGAGCAATTTCTATTTCTAAGAACTTGAAATGCACACACGTGCTGACTTATCAAAGGGTAACATACCTACATATCTGTCCCTAATTTGCTTTATCAGAAGAAAAAAAACAGCAAAACAATTCAGTTTATGCTAAAATGATGACTATGACTAGTCTTGGTGTCTGCAGACTAAAGTCCAGAATGGCTCCCCTAAAAAAGGCAAATAGTGGGTCGGGTTTGGCTATTGAAAAATAACTACAATAAAAAGGATGTTAATTTGTTTTAAAAACATAAAACCGATAGTTAATTTTAAAGTAACGCAACAGAAATATCTTGTAATTGCAACGTATTTACAGTTAAGCCCAGCAGAAGCAGTGCAGGAGCAAGAGTAGGAATCCTGGAGCTATTGAGGAAAGCTTAGAACACTGAGCCGTTTAAGCATCAGAAGAAGAGTCTCAACGGCAGAATAAATCAGACTGTGTGCAACCATGGAGTAGCAATTCCAGCACAACTCATGTGAAAGATCTTTGATACAAGAAAAGTAGAACAAAGAGCATACTTACTACTTAGGAATGGACATTAAAACATTTACTCCCCAGGGAAACAGAAGGTTAGTAAATGAACACAAAATAATCTGGTTGCATTACCTGAAACACTTTTCTATTGATAAATACAACTTAACTGTGGGATGATTGAACCATTAGAACATGTTAAGGTACAAGAGATACAAGAGGAACACACCTTGTTTGTCACAAAGACAACAAGTAGTGTCCCCTACAGAATCTTTACAAGCCACTAATATATCTAACGAGTTAGGGTACTGCAAGAAGTCTTAAAGGGTGGTCTTCTGAGGGAACCAGGCCATTTCAACCACAGAAGGCTGCACACAATATGTACAGAACATTATCATCTTAGATGGAAGAGGAGTTTATATAAAGGGTACTGGGAGGAGCTAAATCTTGTACAGTTCTACCAATTGTAAGTGGCAGCAAAATACGGTTAGAGTTGGTCTTGCAACAAACTGCTATCAGACAAATGTAGTTATAAATCTACTGTGTAAAGAAGATTTACTCATTCATATATAAACATGAGTTTAATCATAAGAAAATGCAGGAGCATGGAGGTAAAAACTGCTATACAGTGAACATTATAAAAAGGAAGATAAAATACAGAAGCCGGCCCCCATACTGCAAAAATGAGAAGATTTTCCATGTATGAGATCACAGTAAAAGGAGAAAACTCATATGGTAGAAACTTTGAAGTAATTAACAGATTTGATTAAAAGGACATTAAACACTAAATAAATGCTAGATATATTGATTAATCTAAGAATAATATGTAGATATAATTTTGAAACTACATTAGTTGTTGAAATATTGAAAAAAAACATAATTTATGCTTACCTGATAAATTTATTTCTCTTGTGGTGAATCCAGTCCACGGATCATCCATTACTTGTGGGATATTCTCCTTCCCAACAGGAAGTTGCAAGAGGATCACCCACAGCAGAGCTGCTATATAGCTCCTCCCCTAACTGCCATATTCAGTCATTCGACCGAAGACAAGCAGAGAAAGGAGAAACCATAGAGTGCAGTGGTGACTGTAGTTTAAAATGAAAAAATACCTGCCTTAAAATTACAGGGTGGGCCGTGGACTGGATACACCTCAAGAGAAATAAATTTATCAGGTAAGCATAAATTATGTTTTCTCTTGTAAGGTGTATCCAGTCCACAGATCATCCATTATTTGTGGGATACCAATACCAAAGCTAAAGTACACGGATGAAGGGAGGGACAAGGCAGGTACTTAAACGGAAGGTACCACTGTCTGTAAAACCTTTACCCAAAAATAGCCTCCGAATAAGCAAAAGTATCAAATTTGTAGAATTTTGAAAAGGTATGAAGCGAAGACCATGTCGCCGCCTTGCAAATCTGTTCAACAGAAGCCTCATTTTTAAAGGCCCATGTGGAAGCCACAGCTCTAGTAGAATGAGCTGTAATCCTTTCAGGAAGCTGCTGGCCAGCAGTCTCATAAGCTAAGCGTATTATACTCCTTAGCCAAAAAGAAAGAGAAGTTGCCGAAGCCTTTTGGCCTCTCCTCTGTCCAGAGTAGACAACAAACAAAGCAGATGTTTGACGAAAATCTTTAGTAGCTTGTAAATAATACTTTAAAGCACGAACCACGTCAAGATTGTGTAATAGACGTTACACCACTTCTCTCTTACTACGTCCATGCTTGTTGAGAGTTGCAAGAGAATGACTGGATATGGCAGTTAGGAGAGGAGCTATATAGCAGCTCTGCTGTGGGTGATCCTCTTGCAACTTCCTGTTGGGAAGGAGAATATCCCACAAGTAATGGATGATCCGTGGACTGTATACACCTTACAAGAGAAACAAGTGTAACGTTTTAGTGCCATAGAGCAGTAGTGCTGCCATGTTGTAACCTAGGTATCCTTCTCTGCTGAAGTCAATTAGGAACACTTATAAATGGCTCATTAAAGAGTGCAACAAATAACTGTGTGGAATATACCAGTGTCAATACTGGAGTCTAAACTTCTATTTCTAACAAGAATTGGAAAGTCAACAACTTTCAGAATTAAGTGACAGAAAAGGGACAAAATAAAATATAGCATAATGCAAAGTTGTACTACATATTATTAAACATTTTATATTAAGCTGAAGTTGAATATAAGTTTTCACAAAAAAAGAGCTTTGCCTGGTGGTCAGATTAACTCTTTACAGTAACGATCCAATAACATATACGTCAGAATCCCAGCCTAAGGACACATGACATCCATTAAATGGGGTGTGTGTGTGTGTGTGTGTGTGGGGGGGGGAATTCTTTCTCTTCTTCCAGCCTATACCTTTGTTCCACCCATGGTTTTCCTTTACAGTCATTGCCAAATCTGTCTTCTTTCTCTGCCCACAATCTGACCTCTCCTGTATCTATGAGTGCCTAGTGTAAAACACAGCATTGCGCATGCACAGAGACCCATGATGATATGAGAGAACAGTAAAGAAATAGATGACTCATGAAATAAACCATCCCTAATAAATATGTTACTAAATGCTGGTTTTAAACATTGTATTTTTTTTAATTAAAAAGTAAACCTTTGAGCTATTATTTTTATAGATATGCTCTGCTATATTTTTAGTGACATAAGTATCATTGTAAGAAAAGATAACCACTGTTTTATTAACTCATTTAACCACCTCAAATTGTAAACAACATAAATACACAACAACATTTGGTGTAATCATCATTATGGCTCAAAATGACCCTTTAGTTGCTTACAAAATCAATAATCTTTACATTTAGCTGAGAACACTGTATCAAAGAATATCTGACTCCTGTCTGGCACACAAAAGCTTTAAAATTATCAACTTAATAAAAATATAAGAAAACTGTAACTGTGTTCTAATAGCACAAACCAAAACATTATATATATACACACATATATCTATATATATATATATCTATATGTATATATATATATATATATATATATATACACATACACAAACACATATATATATATATACACAAATGAGTATAGGTACAGCACAGTATCGCCAAATTCAATCCAACTATGTGAAGTGCACGGGAGAAAAAAGGGTCATGCAGTCCCCAAAGGTATAAATAGAGCAATAGAATACCCACAGCACTGTTTCTTTTTAGGAAAACATCCTTTATTAAAGTATCAGAGAGTAAAACAACAGCTATGTTTCAGGCCTACATAGCCCTTATTCATGCTGACAGCATGAATAAGGGCTATGTAGGCCAGAAAAGTAGCTTTTTTACTCTCTGATACTTTAATAAAGGATGTTTTCCTAAAAAGAAACAGTGCTGTGGGCATTCTATTACTATATATATATATACACACACACACATATATATATATATATATATATATACTGTATATGTGTGTGTGTGTATATATATATATATATATATATATATATATATATGTACTGTATGTGTGTGTGTATATATATATATATATATATGTGTGTGTGTGTATGTGTGTATGTGTTTGTATAGTCCAATTTTTTTCTTTCATGATTCTGATAGAAAATTTTATTTTAAACAACTTTTCAATTTACTTCTATTATCTTATTTGCTTCATTTTCTTGATATATTTGTTGAAAAGCATATCTAGATAGGCTCAGTCGCTTCTGATGCACATAGATGCCTAACGTGATTGGCTCACCCATGTGCATTGGTATTTCTTCAACAAAGGATATCTAAATAATGAAGCAAATTGGAAAGTTGTTTAAAAATGTATTCTCTATCTGAATCATGAAAGAAACATTTTGAATTTCATGTCCCTTTAAATGGTTATAGGCCAAGAAAATATATCACTTCATTAAAGGGACATTAGAGTCAAAATAAACTTTCATGATACAGAAAGAGAATGCAGTTTTAAGACACTTTCCAATTTACTTCCATTATCTAATTTGCAAAACATGCATTAATACTGTACTGTGTCAAATTCAACAACTAACAAAAAGATATGATTGCTGGGTTCAAGTATTTTGTGTACCTCAAAGTTTGTTGATTTATAACATTGCTTAAATATTATTTATCATTACTTTCAACCGTTACTAAAACTGTTTTAGTGCTAGACTTACTGATACTTAAAGGGACATGAAACCTCAAACTTTTCTTTCATGATTCAGTTAATTTATATAATTTAAAACAACTCTCTAATTTACTTCTATTATTCTCTCAGTACCCTTTGTTGAAAAGCATGCATATGTAGGCTACAGAGCTATCTGCTGATTGGTGGCTGCTAATATATGCCTCTTGTCACTGGCTTACTGACGTTTTCAGCTAGTTCTCAGTAGTGCATTGCTGCTTCTTCAATAAAGAATGAAGCAAAATTGAATCAGAAGCAAACTGGAACGTAGTTTAAAATTGTATGCTCTATCTGAATCATGAAAGGGTTTCATGTCCCTTTAAAGAGGAACACTAAAGAGCATACAAGTTTTAAGAGACTTTCAAATTCACTTCCATCATTATTATTATTATTTTATATGCACACTTACTTAGGTACCACCACCTACTGAGCATGTGCAAGATAATGAGTCTGTGATTGGATGATGGCTGTCACATGATACAGGGTAATGGCAAATTAGAGAAAAAAAAATCTACAGCTTATATAAAATACAAAGTAAGTGCTATTACATTGTATTTTTAGTATGTACTTGTTGATTATGCAATTCTACGGTATTTAATGGCCCTTTAAAACAAAGACTTTGTTCAAGTAGGGACTTAGGACGATTATATAATTTGTATATACTGATTGTATGATGTGCAGCAGCCTGAGGACGGTCTGTTGTGTTTATTTTTTAGATGATCCTGTCTGCCGTTGATTGATGTAATTTGGAGATTGCATTGGAGACTAAATGTTGCTTATTTTTCATACTGCCAGAAAGCAAATCTGGGCTGGATTCAAGTACTTATATAAAGGAATAGAAAGTCTTGATTAAACTCAGTCTTATTGTCCGACATTAAATTAATGGGCTATTGTAACATTGATGCTAATACTAAAACTACAATGCTCTAATTTTCTAGATGATTTTATTTTACAGCAGGTGTCCCCATAGAGGGATAAAACTAATAGCTAAAGTCCTACTCACACTCACTGCAGTTTTGCTGGTCACTGATAGCAGCATGCGAAAGCCATTCCTAATTGAGTCACTGCTTGTGTCCTGCTCAGGATTTGCAATATGTTGTGGCTCAAAGCAGGACTTTAGCTCTGTGTTTAACCCTATTGTAGTAGTTTTGTTTCAATTATGGTAATTTATTTTTGCTAGTGGAGTCCATTTGTGATAAAAAAAAGTTTGACTTCATAAAAGGGCTTTCTAAAGAGTACAAACACAGCTTGCAAATGTCAACATTGCACAGGTTCAAGATCGAACAATGGCAGTTTAGACATTCTACAATCAAATTTCTTAATTGCTTTATGAATCAGCCAAGCACACCCAGCTCAGATGCTTGTCTAAACAAACACCTTGTTTAACGTACACCCTGTAGGATTAGTTTCTTTGAAAGTAGAGTGCAGTAAGCATAGAATGTCTATGTATATATATATATATATATATATATATATATATACACATACATATAAACTATATATACACACACATATATACATAAATATTAGTGCGTCTTGACAAGCACTCAACCCCTTCATTCAATCATAGCCTGGGTTCTATCCTTAAAGGGATAGTAAAGTCCAAATGACACTTTCATGATTCAGATAGGGCATGTAATTTTAAACAACTTATTTACTTTTATCATTACTTTTATCATCAAATTTGCTTTTGTTCTCTTGCTATTCTTAGTTGAAAGCTAAACCTAGGTAGGCTCATATGCTAATTTCAAAGCCCTTGAAGGTCGTCTATAATCTGAATACATTTGAATTTTTTTTCACAGCTAGGTGTCATTAGTTCATGTGTTTCATATAGCTAACAAAATCCTATGAAATCCTGACCCTACTCCAAGAGTAGCCTTAGATTCGCACCAATAAAGATATTTACTCCATATCTTATGGTACATCTTTCTAGTACCAGGCTTGCGAATCATGGTCTCAATGACCGACTCAGAAAAACCACGCTTAGACAACAGTAAGCGTTCAATCTCCAAGCAGTCAATTTCAGAGAAATGAGATTTGGATAAAGGAATGGACCCTGAGTTAGAAGGTTCTTCCTCAGAGGCATGTTTTGTCCAATACTGAAATAAACACTGTGGAGCGGCATCTATGCCGCACTCCCGATCTGCTGACGTTTTCATGCTATGCATTATTCTACCCACCAGGATAACGTGAGAAGCTGATGAGCATGGGTTCCACCAATGCATTTCAGCAACAGAACAAAGATATCAGGGTAGGTGGAGCGCTTCTATGTGCAGAGATGCCGCAGAAGAAGAGTACAAGTGACAAGCAAAGAGAAGGTGCTCTTGTGAATAGGACACTATTTCAGATAATACTTTCAATCGCTGTATGTTTTTTTCATTTTTGTGTTATTTGTGATTGACTGAATGAAAACAACCTTCATTTATGTTTTATGAAAAAAATAGATTTTATTAGAAGGACAAATACTCCTATTTTGCTATTACTTTTCTTTTATTGCTCAGACAGCATTTTAAAGAATACATCACAGTTAATATATGAACAACTAAAACAGCGATTAAATAAAATAAATCACAGAGAAAAAACTTTGAAAGGTCATAGAGAGCAGTGACCAATCAGAATAGTCCCAGTATCCATATAATATAATCTCCAAGCAGTCAGTTTCAGAGAAATGAGATTTGGATAAAGGAATGGACCCTGAGTTAGAAGGTCCTTCCTCAAAGGCAGCCTCCAAGGTGGAAGGACCAGGTCCTGCGAGGCCATGCAGGAGCTATTAGAATTACCAATGCTTTCTCCTGTTTGATATGAGTAATGACTCGTGGAAGAAGAGCAAACGGAGGAAACAGGTATGCTAGACTGAAAACCCAAGGTACCGCCAGAGCATCTATTAGGGCGGCATGAGGATCTCTCAACCCTGATTCGTACCTCGGAAGCTTGGTGTTCTGTCGAGACGCAATCAGATCCAACTTCGACATCCCCCATTTGAGGGTTAACCTGGAGATTGTGTTGTGCACACCGAACTCCACCAAAAGTAGCCGCAAACGAATGCTCCCATAGTCAGTAGGAGAGGAGAAACAAGTCACGTGACCGGCAATTGAAACTGCGCCAACAAGAAAGCGTGCAAATTTCAAACCGGAAGGGTCATATTGGACAGAGATACGTCAGAGCCGGCAAAGACCGCAGACATATGCACACAAAAAAACGTACAATTATCCGATTGTCACTATATGTCGTAGACACAAGACACAACAGTTACTCATATATAAAATAATAAAATTCATGAGCCGAAAACAGGGTTAACTCCTTATTGTCACAAAGAAATGTAACCCCTAGTCTCCATGTCACATGATGAAAGTGCCTGCTCACTGCCAAAATTGATCCTACCCCCAAGATACTAGTCCCATAATTGATGCAGGGATACTGGGCCGCCCTTCAGCTTAACCCCTTCAGTGCCAGCCTCCTAGCCCCAGAAGAAAAAAAGGCACTTATCTGCACATCTTGCTGTACGGCGGGGGGGACAGCTCACACGGTGTGGAAGGATGCCACTCCTTACAGAGACCTGTGAAACAAGAGAAAGAACAGAGTAAACCTACTCTGGCTTTCTAAACTAGGGCAGCAACCTGTTAGGAAAACGCGTAGATATGTCCAAGGTGAGTGGAGAAAAAGAACACAGGAGGAATAATCACTGTATATATAATGTCTACAATATGGTGTTAAGCCAGAGTCATTAGCCCAGTTAGGGTATACATATATATATATATATATATATATATATATAGTGACCAGTTTGTACAAGAATATATATTTAGCGGAGGATGTTGCCCCCCAGAGGTTTCCCCTACCTCCGTGGGGTATATGTAGCATAAACACAGGGCCGTTTCAAAAGGACTGTAGTATAGATGTAGTATATATCTTAACGTTCTAGAAACAGCAAACTTCCAGGCACATACCTGCTGTCCTCCGGGACTCCTCCAGCTTTCACTCGGTGCAATCTTTACCTCTCAAAAGTGTCTGATGTTCCCGTTCAATCCGGACTCTGGGCTGTGTCCTGAACCTCCAATAACAGAAGTGCCGGTTTTGCTTCCTCCGGTGTGAGTCCCTGATGTGTGTGTGCTCTGTGGCCAGAACCTGAATCGCTCTCAGCGTCTGTGCTTGCTACATATGGCCACTACTAAGTAGATAAAAAAAATACGCAGCACAGACACGAGAATAATGCGAATACAGTGCAGTTTTATTTACAGGTAACGCAAAGAAAGCGCTGCATGAGTGGATCAAAAAATGTATAAATAACAAATTAACTATGCGTACATAGCTATGTGCAGGCAGGACTAGAAAACAGGTACCTGTTTTCTAGTCCTGCCTGCATTGTATTATACTTGTACAGTATTCTAACCCTGGGGTAATTATCCCCTCCACGCTATGTGCTCATAGTTATTTTGTTATTTATACATTTTTTGATCCACTCATGCAGCGCTTTCTTTGCGCTACCTGTAAATAAAACTGCACTGTATTCGTATTATTCTCGTGTCTGTGCTGCTTATTTTCTTTATCCTGTTAGGAAAACGCAGTGAGGCCCACCTCACAAGTTTCTAACTGCTTTAAAGCCCTACTGAAGAGAATTACGTGGAGTACAGCTAGACCCAAAAAAAAATCAAATTTTCTTCAGACACCAGAACTTCACCTCCTCCATTGACAGAGGCAAAGAGAATGACTGGACATTATGGGTAGGGGAGTGACTCTTAACAGCTTTGCTGTGGTGCTCTTTGCCTCCTCCTGCTGGCCAGGAGTGGTATTCCCAACAGTAAATAATGACATTGTGGACTCACCACATGTTAGGAAAGAAAAGGGGATCTATCTTTTTAAACAATAACATTTTTGGTGTTTACTATCCCTTTCATTTCTTCATACAAGTTGGCTTAAAATTAATTATTTTTATTATTCAAATAAAATCCAGATGTCAACATTTCAGCTTCACATCAAGCCTTTTTTATGTTGATTTGATTTTTATTAAAGTTTAATATACAAAAATTACAAAGTGATTTAGAAAACATGACGAAGTGATATCAGAGATACATTACATCAGTATTTTTTTTAGTATGCTTTACATTAAAGGAGTTCACAAAATAAACATAATAACTAATGTCTATGGTGTAGTGACTTTATACTTGTAGGTTGGTATCTATCTTAACATTTGTTTTGATTTATCAAATTGAAACATCAAACCTTTTTTAAGACATATTTTGCCCAATACTGAAATAAACATTGTGGAGCGGCATCTATGCAACACTCCTGATCTGCTGACGTTTTCATGCTATGCATTATTCTACCCACCAGAATAACGTGAGAAGCTGATGAGCATGGTAAAAGGTTCCACCAATGCATTTCAGCAACAGAACAAAGATATCAGGGTAGGTGGAGCGCTTCTATGTGCAGCGATGCCGCAGAAGGAGAGTACAAGTGACAAGCAAAGAGAAGGTGCTTTCGTGAATAGGCCACTATTTCAGATAATACTTTCAATCGCTGAATGTTTTTTCATTTTTGTGTTATTTGTGATTGACTGAATGAAAACAACCTTCATTTATGTTTTATGAAGAAAATAACAGATTTTATTAGAAGGAACAATAAGCAAAATCTTCCGGCGCACCCGGCAGCAGTGAGACTTAATCACAAAAACACCAAGCAAAGTTGAAATAAATGAATATTTATACCTGTTTATTTGGAAAGTCCTTCACATATACAGTTAGGCATAATGTTATCCCACAGGTAGGATTGAAAAACAGCAATAGACAGGCAGCAAGGTAGAAAAATATAAAGACTGGTCAGACGCGTTTCCTTGTGTTACATCCTACCTGTGGGATAACATTATGCCTAACTGTATATGTGAAGGACTTTCCAAATAAACAGGTATAAATATTCATTTATTTCAACTTTGCTTGGTGTTTTTGTGATTAAGTCTCACTGCTGCCGGGTGCGCCGGAAGATTTTGCTTATTGTATTGTCTTTTGAGCGTTGATGGAGCGCTCAGCTTCCCTTGCACCGGAGCATTGTGAGTGAAACAGGATACGTCATCGGACGTCTAGTGTGTGTTTACTACGTGAAGAGCGTGAAGAGTGTCACGTGAGTGTGAACGGACACAGTTACAGTCTGAGCGCTTTCCCAAGTTGAACGGGTTTTATTAGAAGGACAAATACTCATATTTTGCTATTACTTTTCTTTTATTGCTCAGACAGCATTTTAAAGAATACAGCACAGTTAATATATGAACAACTAAAACAGTGAATAAATAAAATAACTCACAGAGAAAAAACTTTGAAAGGTCATAGAGAGCAGTGACCAATCAGATTAGTCCCAGTGTCCATATAATGCCCAGAAGGTAGAAACTCCTCCTTTTTGCTGCTAAGAGTTAAGTATTCAAATAAACTTTTATAATTATTTGTCCTTAATAATTTGGTTATTTTATTGTCTTAGATGTGTTTATCCCCCTATATTCATATTTTATTTTAATTGTTTTTCTCTTTTTTTTATTTTTCCCTTATTTCTCATTAATTTGTTTTATAATTTTTTTCTACTTTTATTTCCTGTTTTTTAATCATCTTTGTTCTTAGTTTTTGTTAGCTTGATTATTATTTGAGCATTTATTTCACAGGTCTCAACAATTAGATGGCAGATTGAGGATCCAGATATCTTACAGACTTCAACGACTGCAAACTGAATACCTCAATTTTCAAAAGACTTCAAATTTTAAGGTTCCTTTTTTCATAGATCTCTTTGCATCTCGTCTGAATTTTCAAATTCTCCCTTATTACAGTTGGAGACCAGACCCGGAAGCTCTGGCAATAGATGCATTCCTTCAACAATGGACTCTTCAATGAGTTTATGCATTCTCTCCATTTTCTATGATTCTCTGAACTCTGATAATTACCTCATTCTGACCAACTCAAGTCTGGTATCCTCTTCTGGTAGAAATGTCCTTCCTTCCTCCAAATCTAATGCCAAGCCAATTAGATCTCCTCACAGATCCAAATGGATATTTCCACTCCCTAGTATCCTAAAACAAATTACAACTAGTTGCTTGGATGGTTACAGGGGCTCCTGGTCAGGGGAAGGACTTTAGGAGGAAGCTAAACTCCTCCAAGATTCTTGGGCCCCAGGAACCAAAAACTGTTACCTTTCCTCATGGCTTAAATGGTCTAGCTGTTGCAATTCTAGACACCTGGATCCCATTTTAGCTCCTTTAAGTGAAGTTATTAATTATCTGTCAAGACTCTTGGGCCCCAGGAACCAAAAAATTTTACCTTTCTCCATGGCTTAAATGGTCTAGCTGGTGCAATTCTAGACACCTGGATCCCGTTTCAGTGAAGATATTAATTATCTGTCTTCACTTTTCCAGGCTGGATTGGATACATCATTGTTGGTAGATCTGCTATCTCAGCTGGTCATGAACTCCTTAACAATATTCCAATAGGTCAAGATTCCACTATATGTAGATTATTAAAAACCTATTTGTTTAAAACGTTCTCCATCCTGTAAGTACTCTTCCTTCTGGGATGTAGATTTAGTTATTTCTCTGTTTAATAATTGGCCAGATAATGACCATATTTCTTTTAAACAGCTTACACTTAAATTAACTACATTATTATGTTTTATTATGTAAAAGAGTGTCTGATGTTAAGGGCATTGACTATAATGCTAAGATGTTTTTTCCTCAAGGTGTCATTTTCTCTATTATTCGTAGAACTAAAAAACTTTTTATACTTCTATTTTCTATCCCCCTATTTTTTTGAACATCCTAAACTCTGTGTAGTTCTTTGCCTCAAAGAATATGAAGACGAACTTTACCCCTCAGAACTCAATTTTCTAACCAACTTATTATTTCTCATGCTATCCCTCATTTACCTGTGTCTTCTCCTACCATTAGTAGATGGTGGAATAACCTAGATTTTATTAAAGAGGCAAGTATCTTCCCTTCTCTTTCTTTTAATGTCTCTCCCTTGTATTATATTTCTAAATTATTTGGATGTTTTACTATTTGTATTTTATTTCAACGTCAAACTTTTCCAATCTGGGATTCAAACTCAAGATTGAAGAAAAGCCCTTTTATACATTCTTCATAGGATTCTTCATCTTCTTCTAGCAAGTTTTCTGCTTTCAAGGTTCTGAGAAAAGCTTTGTTCTTTAATCAAGCTTCTTGTCTTTCCTGTTGGATATTTTTCCTTACCTTAATGATTTTAGGACTGTTTTATCTTTTTTCTAACAGTTTGCTGGTGTTCTTTCGCATCAAAGAGAAGGAGTTGCTACCTTCTGGACATTATATGTATACTAGGACTATTTTGAATAGCTTTATTCCCTTGCTGTCCTTTGATGACGAATAAATCTAGGTAAGTTTACAGGACCTCATAAGAAGGCAGTGTCATTACTCTTTAGCACGCTATCTAAGCAGTGTTTTGGAACATTGTCTATAGCAGTATTATACATTGTTGTAAGAACTGCTGCCATAGAGTGCAAAAGACATGTGCAAACTCCTAAGGTCCTGAAGGCATTTTTGATTATAGAAATACATTTGAAAGGTGTTATCTGAATCGTGTTTAAGTTTGACTTTACTCTCTCTTTAAGTATTTCCTTCCCTAAAGATACATGTTCTTCTGTGAGGGTGAAACTGCCTTGCACATTGCCAATTTCACAATAAGGAACAGGTTAGGTTCTTGCCTGGACCACAATGCGTGTAAATGCTATTGCAATAAGAGTTGGCATCCAAGCTGCACTTTTTCACATAGCTAACAACAGTCAGCTGTAACTTAATATTGTAGCACAAACAGTACAGAAATTTGATGCTAACATCTTGTATTTAAAGAAAAACATCTCTCCCTATTGCATTGTCTTGTTTAGAAGCCAGTTAACCATTTAACACAATGGAAAGAAGCAAAAGCAGCAATACTCCGGGAAAACAAATACTCTCATGCAAGCTTCTAGCACTCAAAATTAATAAAATGTACAAGTGCTGCCAACTTAATGTAGTTAAAATTATGAGAAAAAAAAGATCCCATGGGTCTAGGCAGCGCGATAAGCAACCTAGCAATTGTTCCATAGATCTCTTAGACCATCCTAAAGATGGAATGAAGTTGTGCATTGATTTGCATATAAAGATTATGCTTAAAGGAACAGTCAACATTGTAGATTTGCATAATCAACTAATGCAAGATAACAAGACAATGCAATAGCACTTAGTCTGAACTTCAAATTAGTAGTAGATTTTTTTTCTGACAATTTTAAAAGTTATGTCTTTTTCCACTCCCCCTGTACCATGTGACAGCCATCAGTCAATAACAAATGCATACACGTACCATGTGACAGCAATCAGCCATTCACAAATGCATACACACTTATTCTTGCACATGCTCAGTAGGAGCTGGTGACTCAAAAAGTTTAAATATAAAAAGACTGTGCACATTTTGTTAATGGAAGTAAATTAGAAAGTTGTTTAAAATTGCTTGCTCTGTCTGAATAATGAAAGTTTAATTTTGATTGAGTGTCCCTTTAATGGTTGTTGCTTCTTAACTGAAAAGAATGAATGAATCATGAAAGTTGTTTTGAATATTAATGCTGAATTCCTTTAGCGTTTTATCAGCTGCATAAAGCAGCAAAGTGCTATTAAATGGTTAGGACCCAAACACTGTTAAATGCAAAAAAAAAAAAGAGAACATAAAATGCTAGGAGAGACACCAATTAAAATGATCTTCTGATAATCCAACTAAAACATGCCAGTGTCGTATGAAGTATTTGTGTGTAGCTTGATGTTCACATTTCTAATTTATACAAAACAAACTCTAAACAACTGAATTCAACTTGGTTCCATTTTTTGGGGGCTTTCTTAAAGGGACAATGGACTCAGATAAGCAGATGATAAAAATTAATTGTATTCAAAACTGCTGCAAGTACACACTATCAAAGTGGGCTAGCCTCTCTTTATTTTATCTCGCTCCTACTGGTAACTTGAATCTGCTTGTGCCCCTTGTTTTCTACAGCCGATGCTGCAGCGTTGGAATTGTTATTATACGTGGTGGTTTTAACAGGCAAATTCAGCTATTTTAAATGACAAAATAAAGGTAAATTTGCAATTTGTAAATAATTGAATACATTTCAGTAGGTAAAATGGTTAACTGAAAACGCATTAGAGAGGAACAATTTACAGCACAAAATCCTTTTAACTTGCACAGATAAATACTGAATGTTGCACAGCTTAGAAGTAAAGTGACGTAAAAGTCAATATTAAACTTTCATGGTTCAGAGAGAGCACACAGTTTTAAGAAACTTTTCACTATAGCTCTATTATCAAACATACTCTTTTCTGTGTTGAAAAGCATACCTAGATTGGCTCATAAGCAGCATTACTGGGAGTTAGCGGATTGGTTGCCTTGTTATTAGTTCACCATATGTGTTCAGCTGGGTCCCAGTAGTGCATTGCTGATCTGCATCTCACTGTGTGTGTTTAAAGGGACCCTGAACTCAAATTTGTTCTTTCGTGATTCAGATAGAGCATGCAATTTTAAGCAACTTTCTAATTTACTCCTTTTATCAAATTTTCTTCATTCTCTTGGTATCTTTATTTGAAATGCAAGATTGTAAGTTTAGATGCCGGCCCATTTTTGGTGAACAACCTGGGTTGTCCTTGCTGATTGGTGGATAAATTCATCCACCAAAAAAAAGTGTTGTCCAGCGTACTAAACCAAAAAAAGCTTAGATTCCTTCCTTGTTCAAAGAGAACGAAGACAAATTGATAATAGTAATAACTTAGAAAGTTGCTTAAAATTGCCTGCTCTATCTGAATCACAAAATAAAAAATTTGGGTTCAGTGTCCCTTTAAACACATGGGTGTCGATCACAGTGCTTTAGAAAAACTTCTCACATGATTTACCTTCAAAAATCCCCATAGACTTCAAGGGTGTTTTTCTGTTGATAATCATTAGGTATGATTTTTTCCAAAAGGATTGTGATCTATCCCACATGTGCAAGCCGCAGTGCAAGCATGTTCACAGAACACTGACATATAAAAATGGTTAAACTCTTTGGAACACTGATTTCTGATTTCATATTGATATCACTTTCAGAACACCAGATCATGTTGCTGCTTTAAGCTTGCATGATGGTCAGGTCTTGTTCCTCAAGGTCAGAATGCAATATGTGTCTCTATATGCAAGGCTAAATGTACTCTGTAGTAGCCGTAATAGCACTACAGATTCTGATTGGCTGTAGTTCAAGCTGCTTATTTTATGTGTGGGGGGCTGGCGATGTGAGCGCAGACTGGAGGTTCCGAGCACAGTTTAAGCTTTCATTAAAACACACTAAATAAACATTTTACTTTTTCACCTGTACCGCAGTCCTAGGTACATTAAAGGGATAGCAAAGTCAAAATTAAACTTGCATGATTCAGATAGAGCATGTCATTTGAAAACACTTTTAAATTCACTTTGTTTTCTTGGTATCCCTTGTTGAAAAAGAATATGCACATATCCTACACTAGTTGGAGCTAGCTGCTGATTGGTGCCTGCACACATTTGTATCTTATGATTGGCTGACTAGATGTGTTCAGCTAGCTGCCACTACTGCAATGCAGTTCCTTTAGCAAAGGATAACAAGATAATGAAGCAAATTAGATGATAGAAGTAAATTGGACAGTTCTTTAAAATTGTATGTTTTATATCTAAATCATGAAAGACAATTTTGGGGTTTCCTGTCCCTTTATAGTAATGCATTAAAGTCTCAAAAAGGTGGAGAAAAAAAAGAGAGAAGCAGATAAGCAGCTAAAGCCCTTTTTAATTTTAAAGACTAAAAATAAATTTTGTTTGGCTTATATAACATTCTTTTTTTTGTGAGTGCAATTCTATAATTTATATAGTGCTGTGCAGCAACATTTTTGCCTCTATTGTATGGTAGAAAAATTAAGGAAAACAAAAAAGTTTGACATGATTCTTTCAAAAGGAATATAAGATACAGGTAGCCCTCAGTTTACGCCGGGGTTAGGTTCCAGAAGGAATGGTTGTAAATCAAAACCGTTGTAAATTGAACCCCAGTTTATAATGTAAGTCAATGGGAAGTGAGGGAGTTAGGTTGCAGGCCCCTCTCAAAATTGTCATAAGTAACACCTAATACATTATTTTAAAGCTTTGAAATGAAGACTTTAAATGCTAAACAGCATTATAAACCTAATAAAATAATCACACAACACATACTTCACTTGCATTTTTCTGAAAACAGTTCTTCCTATGCATTCCAATCTGGACTATTTTATAGTCAGGAAGATCTTGTTCCTTTGAAATCTGCTCGATAGCTCAGGTCTGGTTAAACTGATTAATTTCAGCTTGCTTGGCTTTGCTGCAACACAAGCGGACAGCTCCACCCACTGGCTATTTTAATAAATGCACTGCTTCTCAATGCTTTTCAATAGCAGTCACATGACTGGAAATAAAGGTTGTTATTCTGAAACGGTATAAATTGAACCGTTGTAAAACGAGGGCCACCTGTACCAGATTCTAATTTTAGTTTAATATAGTATTGCACTATAGGGATTGTCTTTTTCTCTTTCATGTTTTTGTACCCCTTGTGGCTACTTGAAATAATGAGAAAGTAGGTATAGGATCCCCTTACCGTAAATATATTCCCAGCCTCTTAAAGGACCAGCAAATACAGTAGATTTGCATCAATAAGTGCACGATAAGAAGACAATGCAATAGTACTTAGTCTGAACTTCAAATGACTAGTAGATTATTTTCTAAAAAAAATAATTTATGTCTATTTCCACTCCTCCTATATCATGTGACAGCTATGAGCCAATCACAAATGCATAAACATATTATTCTATGAATTCTTGCACATGCTCAATAGAAGCTGGTGTCTCAAAAAGTGTAATTATAAAACTGCAAATTTTGTTAATGAACTAATGAAGTAATGCAGACATTTACAAATAAAGTCTAGAAGGTGACTTCTTTTACTAAAATGTATGCATTTTTATATAATCCCAAAATAAGTAACATAATAACAAACATTTAATTTTACAGGAAAATATAAATATTTTTATCTTAAATTAAAATGCATTCTTGTTTAAAGGGGTACCAAAAAGAAAACATATTCATGGATGCATTTCAATGTAAAATAGAAGCATTTTGCAATATAATTTATTACATTAGCAAAAATGCTTCTAGTAAAAGCTAATAGTATTTTTAAGTAAATATATAATTTTCTCATCTTTATTTATTTATTTTTTTTAACAGAAGCAAGGTGCCACAGTACAGCCAATCATAAGTTGCAGCGCCTGAGCCATTAAGCACAACACAATATTTCCACTATATGATCAGTAAGTGGCTCTCCACATACTACAGTATCCACGTAATGAAGGGCTTTATTATAGTACATTTTCAATTTATTGCATCTAAAAGAGAGAGTATGTGTTGCAGGTTTAATTATTTATATTCCAGTTTTATTATAGGGTGTAACAGTGCCCACCAAAGAACCACTCAATGCAGTAGAATTTGATCATTAACAAGTGCATTATTAAAAAGACAATGATTTAACCACCTACTCTGAATTTGAAATAAGCAGTAGATTTTTTTCGGACAAATTTATTTTTTCTCCAATTCTCCGGCCCCCTGTATCATGTGACAGACATCAGCCAATCACAGATTAGTATACGTATATCCTGTGAGCTTATGCACATGCCCAGTAGAATCTTGTTCCCCAGAAAGTTTGAATATAAAATGACTGCACGAAAATTGATAATGGAAGTAAATTGGAAAGTGTCTTATAAATGTGTGCCCTTTCTGAATCATAAAAGTTTATTTTGACTTAAGTGGCCCTTTAAGTGGCCCTTATCAAGTAGCAATCTATCCCTATGCATGCACTTCATAAGTTATTCTGCATCTGACTAGCTCTCCTTTACGAACATTTTTCTTTTTTTTAAATCGAACCAGAGGAGAAAGTTGTGACTGTATATTTCTTGCAAAACCGCAGCATGCAAGAAATAAATGTAAAACACATTAACCTGCAAATGCTGGAATGGAAATGGTGGATTACTGTTAATGCATCACTTACATGCTTCCTTTTTAATGGAAGAATTTAATTTACAGTACAGTGTCGCTTTAAGGACGGGTTGCTCAATAGCTGACAAGTTAAGCCTTGCACTGCTTTGTCATTGGATTACTCAGGTCATGTATCTATTGTTTATTAACCGTTTACTGGAAGTGTTTCCTTATAACCAATTGGATGTTATATTCACCCTCTACTCTTGTCTAGATTTATGGTTAGACACCATGTGATGACTTTTTCTGGCCATTAGACTCTTATGAATTTTATTTTCACTATCAGCTTTTTTTTGTAATGTTGTTTTAAACCCATTATATATGTCTTTCAGGATTGCTATATAGACGTTAGCTAAATATTAAGCATATCTGTTTTTTGTGCCCTAATATTTTTGTTTGCGTTATTATCTATTTTGTTCCATCCCCTTTCATGAAGCATTTTTGTTTTATTTGTTTTGTATTTTTGAGAAATCAAACTTTGGAACTTAAAAAATATGACCAATGCAAATAAAGAAAATAAATTAGTCATTACACCACTCGGGTAAACTGGAAGGATCACCTAGTCCAGTGTTTCTCAACCGCGGTCCTAAAGTACCCCTAACAGACCAGGTTTTCATTATAGCTGAACCAGTGCACAGATGAAGTAATCAGCTGATCAGTAACCATGGTTACTAACCTGCTCTCAGCCATCAGCTGATTATTTCACCTGTGCACTGGTTAAGCTGTATAACCTGTCCTGTTGGGGCTACTTGAGGACCACGGTTGATAAACAATGATCCCAACACTACAGAGCAGTACTTTGACAATTCCTTGCAAGCTATCGTTAACGGCTATTTTGGCAACGACTATGAAGACCTTCAGTAAAAGAAGCATTTTTATTGACAGTACTAATTATGCTGTTTCAAATAGTGATCCAAAGTGATTCTGAATCAATCCAAAGATCCACCTCTGCTCATGCACAGGCACGTATGATTAGCTAACCATGAACTGCAGCTACATCCTTCTTGGCAAGAAACGGGGTGGGTTAAACCATTGTACCTGCCTGTATGAAACACTGACTCACCAGTAACCTCAACGTCTCTATTTACAATTAACCAATAAGTCAAAATTGCAAATCCGGTTCATGACTCCTCTTTACAAAGCAGGGGACTGGGTGGGTCGGAGATACAATAACCACACCTGTGAATGGTTTTAAGTCTTTCAGCTTGCTAGAATTCTTATTTTCTGGAATATGTAAACAGATCAGGGCAGCTTTGTGCACTGAAAATACTATATTACCAGATTTGATTGACAAAGAATAAGTTAACAATTTAGATTGTGTACTGTGAAAATCTGAAGCCTAAATCAATATGTTAACCATGACTCCTTGATAACCTCAGCTTACTGCACAGTAAGTTTATGTTACGCATAAAATAAAAGAACATATCAATCAATAATAAAATGCACTAAAGGCCTAGAGAAATTGTGTTTAATCCGCAGCAAATGGATTAAACACAAAGCCCACTTAGAAACCTCATGACATATGCACAGATGCATCAATTACCATTTATGTTTCTAGACCAGCAAGGGAACATGCCTATGTGCAGAATTAAAGGGAGATTAAAGTCAAATGTAACGTTCATGATTCAGAAAGAGCTTTACAATTTACTTATGTTATGTAATTTGTTTCATACTCATGATATCCATTGTTGAAAAGTATATCAAGGTAGGCTCAGGAGCACCAGTGCACTATTGGGAGCAAGCTGCTGACTGGCGGCTATATACATCTGCCTCTTGTCAATGGCTTACCAGATATATTCAACTAGATCCCCGTAGTGCACTGCTGTACCAAGAGAATGAAGCGCATCTGATAATAGAAGACTACTGGAAAGTTGTTTAAATCTGTATTCTCTATCTGAATTGTAAAAGAAAAATATTTCATGCTCCTTTTATTATGTGCTTAACCTTTGTGTGGGGAGTCATCAACAAGCAACAAGCGTTGATTCAATAATAAAATACTAAAGCTTCAGAGCATTTTATTATTACATTATAGCACATATTTAATTGCCAAGTTAGACAGACATGCTAAAATCACTCTGTCTTTCTATCTATGACAAATGCAGGAACTCACTGTAATCACATTTTATTTGTGCAAAAGTATAGTGCTTCACTAGTGCTGAAGGATATCTATCTACTTACAATATATTAATGTCCCATTAATAAACAAGGTTGTCGACCGAATACTGCAAGGTGTTTGTTTTGGGGGGGGGGTTAGCCTCTAAACATTGTTCACTAGACTTACACCACACCTCTCTAATGTCAGCAGCTTTTAGATATAAAATTAATGGATCAAAATATATTACAATGGTGAAAAGATGAAATATTGTATCATAGAAACAGAAAGGTATTTCAGTGCAATCACAGTTCACTCAACTATAAATGCAAACAGCTGTCGTGTTCATTTCATGGCTAGATATAAACTTACCCATAAGCTCCATTGCTGATAAGTTTAATTGTTTCAAAATCACTTTCACAGGGTTTTCTTCTTAGTTTCAATGAAGTGTTTGAGCTCTTTAAAGAGACAGAACAAAGGTACAAACAAATTAAAACTTGTGCACCAATATACTTGGTATGACTGTAAAGATTACATCAAACATGTTTTATTATCACTTTGTAGGATCTAACTGAAGCTTATAATTATGTTCAATAGCTATAACTTGCATTAATGTGAAGTAAGGCAAAGTATCATGGACAGCATCTGTGCCATGTAATAGATCCTGGTTTGAAGATTATCCTATAACACAAACAGAAGTAACATTTCCTCCCCGGTCTTTAACATATTGAAAATGTGTTACATTTAAATTGTATAAATATTACATAATGAATGTTGGATATATATATATATATATGTGTGTGTGTGTGAGTGAGGGGTGTATGTGTATTTGTGTTGCATTATTGATTTTGAGCATACTGAGGAGGTAAAATCGGTGGTGGTTCTAAAAAACAGAATTTATGTTTACCTGATAAATTTCTTTCTCCTACGGTGTGTCCGGTCCACGGCTTCATCCTTACTTGTGGGATATTCTCATTCCCTACAGGAAGTGGCAAAGAGAGCACAACAGCAGAGCTGTCCATATAGCTCCCCCTCTAGCTCCGCCCCCCAGTCATTCGACCGACGGTCAGGAGAAAAAGGAGAACCATAGGGTGCAGTGGTGACTGTAGTGTACAAAAACAAAAAATTTTAAACCTGACTAAAAGCCAGGGCGGGCCGTGGACCGGACACACCGTAGGAGAAAGAAATTTATCAGGTAAACATAAATTCTGTTTTCTCCTACATTGGTGTGTCCGGTCCACGGCTTCATCCTTACTTGTGGGAACCAATACCAAAGCTTTAGGACACGGATGAAGGGAGGGAGCAAGTCAGGTAACCTAAACGGAAGGCACCACTGCTTGTAAAACCTTTCTCCCAAAAATAGCCTCCGAAGAAGCATAAGTATCGAATTTGTAAAATTTGGCAAAAGTATGCAGAGAAGACCACGTTGCTGCCTTACAGATCTGTTCAACAGAAGCCTCATTCTTGAAGGCCCATGTGGAAGCCACAGCTCTAGTAGAATGAGCAGTAATTCGTTCAGGAGGCTGCCGTCCGGCAGTCTCATAAGCCAATCGGATGATGCTTTTTAACCAGAAGGAAAGAGAGGTAGCAGTAGCTTTCTGACCTCTCCTCTTACCAGAATAGACGACAAACAATGAAGATGTCTGTCTGAAATCCTTTGTTGCGTCTAGAAAGAATTTTAAAGCACGAACCACATCTAGATTGTGTAACAAACGTTCCTTTTTAGAAACTGGATTAGGAAACAGAGAAGGAACAACTATTTCCTGGTTAATATTCCTATTGGAAACCACCTTTGGAAGAAAACCAGGTTTGGTACGTAAAACGATCTTATCTGTATGGAACACCAGATAGGGTGAATTACACTGCAAAGCAGGCAATTCAGAAACTCTTCTAGCAGAAGAAATAGCAACCAAAAACAAAACTTTCCAAGATAGTAACTTAATATCTATGGAATGTAAAGGTTCAAACGGAACCCCTTGAAGAACTGAAAGAACTAAATTTAGACTCCATGGAGGAGTTACAGGTCTGTAGACAGGCTTAATTCTGACCAACGCCTGTACGAACGCCTGAACATCTGGCACGGCTGCCAGACGTTTGTGTAAAAAGACAGACAGAGCAGATATCTGTCCCTTTAAGGAACTAGCTGACAGACCTTTCTCCAAACCTTCTTGGAGAAAGGAAAGAATCCTTGGAATTCTAATTTTACTCCATGAGTAACTCTTGGATTCGCACCAATAGAGATGTTTCTGCCATATCTTATGGTAAATTCTCCTGGTTACAGGCTTTCTAGCCTGAACCAGAGTATCTATAACTGATTCCGAAAACCCACGCTTAGATAGAATCAAGCGTTCAATCTCCAAGCAGTCAGCTGCAGAGAAACTAGGTTTGGATGTTCGAATGGACCTTGCACTAGAAGGTCCTGTCTCAATGGTAGCTCCCATGGTGGAGCCGATAACGTATTCGCCAGGTCTGCATACCAAGTCCTGCGTGGCCACGCAGGAGCTATTAGAATCACCGAAGCCTTCTCCTGTTTGATCCTGGCTACTAGCCTGGGGAGTAGAGGAAACAGTGGAAAGACATACGCTAGATTGAATGACCAAGGCGACACTAATGCATCTACCAATGTCGCCTTGGGATCCCTGGACCTGGACACGTAGCGTGGAACCTTGGAGTTCTGACGAGACACCATCAGATCCAGATCTGGAATGCCCCATAGTTGAGTTAACTGGGCAAAGACCTCCGGGTGAAGTTCCCACTCCCCCGGATGGAAAGTCTGACGACTCAAATAATCCGCCTCCCAGTTGTCTACTCCTGGGATGTGAATTGCAGATAGATGGCAGGAGTGATCCTCCGCCCATTTGATGATCTTGGATACTTCTCTCATCGCCAGGGAACTCTTTGTTCCTCCCTGATGATTGATGTACGCTACAGTCGTCATGATGTCCGACTGAAATCTTATTAATTTGGCCTCCGCTAGTTGAGGCCAAGCCAGGAGCGCATTGAATATCGCTCTCAGTTCCAAAATGTTTATCGGGAGAAGAGATTCTTCCCGAGACCATAGACCCTGAGCTTTCAGGGAGTCCCAGACCGCGCCCCATCCTAAGAGACTGGCGTCGGTCGTGACAATGATCCACTCTGGTCTGCGGAAACTCATTCCCTGGGACAGGTGATCCTGAGACAACCACCAGAGGAGTGAGTCTCTGGTTTTCTGGTCCATTTGTATCTGGGGAGACAAATCTGCATAATCCTCATTCCACTGCTTGAGCATGCACAGTTGCAATGGTCTTAGATGAATTCTGGCAAAAGGGACTATGTCCATTGCCGCAACCATTAGACCGATTACCTCCGTGCACTGAGCCACAGAAGGCTGAGGAATGGCATGAAGAACTCGACAAGCATTTGAAAGTTTTGACTTCCTGACCTCCGTCAGAAAGATTTTCATTTCTACCCAGGCTATTATTTTTCCCAGGAAGGGAACTATTGTAACCGGGGACAGAGAACTTTTTTCTACGTTCACCTTCCACCCGATAGACCTTAGAAAGGCTAGAACAATATCCGTATGAGCCTTCGCTTTGTGGAAGGAAGACGCCTGAATTAAGATGTCGTCTAGGTAAGGTGCTACCGCAATGCCCCTTGGCCTTAGCACTGCTAGAAGGGATCCTAACACCTTTGTAAAAATTCTTGGAGCAGTGGCCAATCCGAAGGGAAGAACCACAAACTGATAATGCTTGTCCAGGAAGGCGAACCTTAGGAACTGATTGTGAACTTTGTGGATCGGAATATGCAGGTATGCATCCTTTAGGTCCACGGTAGTCATGTATTGACCCTCCTGGATCATTGGTAAAATTGTTCGAATTGTTTCCACTTTGAATGATGGAACTCTGAGGAATTTGTTTAGGATCTTTAAGTCCAGAATTGGCCTGAACGTTCCCTCCTTTTTGGGAACTACAAACAGGTTTGAGTAAAAACCCAGTCCTTATTCTGCTTTTGGAACTGGGTGCATCACTCCCATTTTTAAAAGATCTTCTACGCAATGTAAGAATTCCCGTCTCTTTGCCTGGTCTAAAGACAAGCGAGACATGTGAAACCTTCCCTTTGGAGGAAGGTCCTTGAATTCTAGGAGATACCCCTGAGAGACAATCTCTAAAGCCCAGGGGTCTAGGACATCTCTTGCCCAAGCCTGAGCAAAGAGAGAGTCTGCCCCCTACCAGATCCGGTCCCGGATCGGGGGCTATTCTTTCATGCTGATTTGGTAGCAGCAGCAGGCTTCTTGGCCTGTTTCCCCTTGTTCCAGCCTTGCAATGGTTTCCATGCTGGTTTGGGCTGGGAAGTGTTACCCTCTTGTCTAGAGGCTGTAGAGTTAGGAGCCGGTCCGTTCCTGAAATTGCGAAAGGAACGAAAATTAGACTTATTTTTTGCTTTGAAAGGTCTATCCTGTGGAAGGGCATGGCCCTTTCCCCCAGTGATGTCTGAAATAATCTATTTCAATTCTGGCCCGAATAGGGTCTTACCCTTGAAAGGAATAGTAAGCAATTTTGTTTTGGACGACATATCCGCTGACCAAGATTTTAGCCAAAGCGCCCTGCGCGCCACTATTGCAAAACCTGAATTTTTCGCCGCTAATTTAGCTAATTGAAAAGCGGCATCTAAAATAAAGGAATTAGCCAACTTCAGTGCGTGAATTCTGTCCATGACTTCATCATATGGAGTCTCCTTCTGGAGCGAATTTTCTAGTTCATCGAACCAAAAAGACGCCGCTGTGGTGACAGGAATAATGCACGAAATTGGTTGAAGAAGGAAACCTTGCTGAACAAAAATTTTATTAAGCAATCCTTCTAATTTTTTATCCATAGGATCTTTGAAAGCGCAACTGTCCTCTATTGGAATAGTTGTGCGCTTAGCTAACGTTGAAACTGCCCCCTCTACCTTAGGGACCGTCTTCTGGGGTCAACAATGGGGAACATTTTCTTAAATATAGGAGGGGGAACAAAAGGAACACCTGGCTTCTCCCACTCCTTAGTCACTATATCCGCCATCTTAGGTATCGCAAACGCATCAGTGTGTACTGGGACCTCTAGGAAATTGTCCATTTTACACAATTTTTCTGGGATCACCAAAGGATCACAATCATCAAGTGCAGCTAGGACCTCCTTAAGTAGGGCGCGGAGGTGTTCTAGCTTAAATTTAAATGTTATGGTATCAGGCTCTGCCTGCTGAGAAACTTTTCCTGTCAGAAATTTCTCCCTCAGACAGGCCCTCCCTCACCGCCAATTCAGCTTGATGTGAGGGCACTACAGATAAATTATCCTCTGCGTCTGCTTGCTCATTGTCTGTGTTTAAAACTGAGCAATCAAGCTTCCTAGGAAAGGCTGGCAGTTTGGATAAAAAATGCTAATTGTTGCATAGTAATCGCAATTGGTGCGCTAGATGTACTGGGCATCGCCTGCGCGGGCATAGCTGGTGTTGACACAGAAGGAGAGGAAAGCAAGCTATCTTCACTACCTTCAGCTAAAGAATCATCTTGGGCTATATTTTTAAGTGTGATTGTACTGTCCTTAAGCTGGTTGGACGCTATGGCACACTGCACACATAAATTTAATGGGGGAACCACCTTGGCCTTTGGACATACAGAACATAGTCTATCTGAAGATTCAGACATGTTTGACAGGCTTAAACAGAACTACAATGCAATAAAAATTATTTTTGACAAAAACGTTACTGTCTCTTTAAATAATAAAAGAGCACACATTATTACTGAAACATCAAAAAAACATGAAATAAACATCAGATTTTAATGAAATTTTCACCACAGAGCATTAATGCTTTGAAAAGATTGCACAAATTTCAGACCAATTAACCCCTTGATGCCCAAACCAGAGCTAATAACAGTTATTAACCGATTAACACACTACAGTACTAGCCCCAGCTTCCCCTGTAGCCTTTACCATTCTTAGGGATTATTTTAGTAGGAAATAAGCCTCTCTGGAGTCCTTTCTGATGCCCCACATGAAGCTGCATGGACTGCCTAGGCAAAATCAACTGCGCAATTGAGGCCTGAAAATGAGGCCTCCTCCCTCTTCATTCCAGAGTGGAGGGGCCTTTCTGACTAGATTTAGGTGTCCAAATAAGTGCCAGGCCGAAATTAAACCCCAAAAGTGTTTTAAAGTCTGCAAAAACACCTTATTTATAGTGAAAACATGCTAAAAAGCAATCGATTTTAAAGCCCACAATAGTGTCAACCAGCATAGAGCCCTAAATATAAGCCATCATTTTATACAGAGTCTAAGAAAAAATGGCTTACCTATCCCAGAGGGAATTTCTGACAGTTAAGCCTGCCAACTGTTCCCCCCAACTGATGTTCTCTGGTTTCAATAGTCCTGCATGGGAACAGCAATGGATTTTAGTTACTGGTGCTAAAATCATACTCCTCTCAACAGAAATCTTCATCACTTTCTGCTGTAGAGTAAATAGTACAAACCGGCACTATTTTAAAATAACAAACTCTTGATAGAAGAAATAAAAAACTACAACTAACACCACATACTCATTACCACCCCCGTGGAGATGCTACTTGTTCAGAGCGGCAAAGAGAATGACTGGGGGGCGGAACTAGAGGGGTAGCTATATGGACAGCTCTGCTGTTGTGCTCTCTTTGCCACTTCCTGTAGGGAATGAGAATATCCCACAAGTAAGGATGAAGCCGTGGACCGGATACACCAATGTAGGAGAAACCCTATTATAGGTGCTTCCAGGCAGGGTCACTGATGTTCTTAGAGTGGGGTCATAGGGGATAGAGGAGGAGAAACAGGTTTTCCAAATGAGGAGTCGGTAGTCAGGGATAATGTGTATATGTACTTATGGGCATAGTTTGCCTAAATAGACAGGGGTGGAGAGGGGTCATGTTTAACCTATTACCCTATCCCTCAGCCCGATGTGGTGCACTGAACACTGATGGTGCACCACTTATTTTAAACTGTTAAACATATAGGCCTTGTTTCCCTTGCTGTTGTAAACAATGTAAACTGGTGTTAACATAAAACATCTCCATAGACAAACAAATACTGTTAACATCAGTTTTATTACAGTATATAACAGCAATGGAAACTAAGCCATAGCAAGCTACACTTAGTAATGTATAAATGACACACTCTGAAGAATAATAGTATGTTACTGCTGCATTCGATTGTTCCTTTAATTTGTTATATATATAGTGAAACAGCAGAATACAAATAGTATTCAATATAAAAGAACAAACTGTATTTGGCATAGAAAAAAATTGCATTTCTTGTAACTTACACTGATGGACTCATCTGTTTCTGGAGTCTCTGCTGTTCCACTGTCATAGTTAGCCAGCAAGGCCATTTCTTGGAAAAAAGAAAGAAAAACAAAAGATGATAATTTTATAATCATAAAATTTTGTTATACAAATAGTAATAAACCACTCAGATTCATCTTAACATGGGCATGATGTAAATATACAACTTATTACAGATACATTTCACAATAAAATACCAACTGCCCTTTATCCAAGGGATTGTTGATACAGTACTGCTAGATTTTTTTAGAGTGATCAATCAAGTGGTGGTTTTTCTTATGTGTGTGTATATAATAAGATACCAACATCTATCTATCTATCTATCTATCTATCTATCTATCTATCTATCAGGACATTAGAACATTAAAGGGGCATTCCAGTGGATTTCAATTTTAAATATGAGTGTTATTGCAAACCACTGGTATTTGCAAAAATGCTTCTAGTAAAAGCTAACACAGTTTCAGTGAGAACGGTTACCATGCATTGGAGCAAGATGCATATCAAGATATGCTCATTCTATCAAAATTGTGTCTGCTCAGACTTGTATTTTGTAAACTATGTGTATGTGATACAAGACACTTGTAGCTCTCTGAGCAAACGCACTGCTTAAAATGCTGGTGCATTCTAGATACAGAATGTTACATGTACAGTACTTGTGTATAGAACCTGTGATAGGCTTTACTAGAAGCTGCAAAAATGTCCCTGCAAAAAGGATGTGAATTTCAATTTTGACAAGATTGTCCCATCAAATAAACTTCTGCATTATATGTATAACTTGCTTTCATTTCTACTGATAATAATTGAGAAACATAATTCAACAAACAATATGTATAATCAGTGATCCTGAAGACAAATATAAATAATGTTAATCTCTTAAACGTTGCAGACTACAATTTTTTTTAAAGGCACTAACAGTGCAGGTTTCGCCTGAGGCACGCAGAAATAGAGGGGTCTCGCCGCTATCCACATCACTCAAATTATTGTACATCTAGATGCGCAACAGACAGTCACTTAAGGGTTAAAGGAAATAGAACTTATTGGTAATGTATCAATGTAATCTATTTCCTATTCAAACAATACATAACTAGGTAGATATTAAACGTTTACCTTAAAAATAACTTTGCAGTGTAATAAGACACTAAATATAAAATAACAGCAACAACTGTATTATGACAACCTAACTAGAACCAGCAAATTAAAAATAAAGAAATAAATTTGCTTCACAAAGCATTCTAAATAAATAGTACTAAACAAATGGAATATAGTTTAATATAGCTCTAAATATAAACAAAACAAAACTACTATTAGTACTAAAAAAAGCACCCTCATGAATCAATTCTAAATATAATATATATATATATATATATATATAGAAGTAGAAGGAAGAATGCGCAAGATACCTCTTCAGACCGGTGTTAAATAAAAGTTCCAAAATTTATTAATCCATGTTTAAAAACAGACAAACCGTAGCACGGAGTGTAAACATATAAAATCACATCAGTGTGGACAGGAACGTTGCATACATGTTTCGTGCCTGCGCACTTGATCACTGCATAGCAATATATATATATAAAATTCAATTTTCAACAAAATCCCAGTAAACAAATCAAACTATAAATCTACCCTATAGTCGGTATCTTAAAAACACACAATATTTGCAAACAGTGGGTATTAATGAAACGAATCCCAGAGTCAGCATAAAAGCAAAGTACTAAGCAACCATTTTGAAATGCCTGAAGAGATTTTTAAAACTCATCTAAAGACCATTAAACATCTGCCTATTTTATGCAATTGATTGAATCAGTCTCTGAAGACATGTGACTGGGAAAAAAGGTGAAGATGGCAATTTAAACACCACAGGGGGAAAAAAATTCTCCAGGGAACCTTCCAGAAATGCATCCTCTCATATCTAATAATTGATGAATCTGTTGTGGTTAGCAGGATACTTTCAGTTGCTGTTATCATCAAGTCCTTCATGCATTCCTTAATGGCAAAAGATGGGCATCATGCGAGCAGATAAAAGCAAAACAATCAGTACTGTCAGTGGGTTACGATCCTAGGATACCAATGCAATACAGTCAAACTTGCTTGTTTGAAAATCAAAAGGGAATCTGTTTAGAAGATAAACCTTATTCCAGAATACAGCAAAAGTATTAACCCTCAGTTGGGAATAGAAACATCCTTCAAATTACTAAAAACATAAGGAATACTGTTTATAAAACACTTGGACAAAAGGTATGTGTCTCCATTTCATTACAGTAAATACTACAATTTGTTCATTTCATTATTGCTCTTAAAGGAACACAAGGAGGAAGTTGTAATATATTTCTCATCACAAAATGTGCCCCCTAAGCAAAAAAATAAATAAAAACCTGTTTTAACAAATATATCCACGATTGAAGAAGTGAAATGTAATTTTTTTTTTAAATGGTTATATTGTAAGCTTTAATTTTTATGGTTTAATCGGTAAATACAACAGCCAAAAATGAAGATCATTGTATTTTCAGTAATATAAGATTCATAGTTCAGTAATTAACTATATATATATATATATATATATATATATATATATATATATATATATATATATATATATATATATATATAGATAGATAGATAGATAGATAGATAGATAGATAAAAATATATATCAGATCAGTAATTATTATTATTAAAGGGAAATTAAACACTAAATAAATGCTAGATAAAATGATGTTTTTAAAGAAAAGATTAGTCTGAGAATAACATGTAGATGTATTCGTTAAAGTTTTATTAACTGTTTAAATATTGACAAAATAAGTGTAACATTTTACTTTCTATAAAACAGTGGGGGCTTCCATAAAGTAACTAAGGTTACCTTCTCTGCTGTGGCCAATTAGGGACAGTTATAAATAGGTCCCTAGAGTGTGCAGCCAATGGCTGTATTGACTATAACCGTGTTCTGCACTTAGCAGGAAATGAAAAGCTCACAATTCCAGAATGTAATTACAGGAAAATGGGACACAATTATTAATGAAAGTATATTGCAGAGGTTTTTTTTATATACGATTTATTTTACATTACCCTTTCAAAGTGTTTAATGTCCCTTTAATCTAACAGTATTTCAATATTATAATTCATACAAAAAAGTGACAGTTTATTTGTATTGCATCTAGTGTCTTAGAGTTCATTTTCTAAATATTAGAAGATCTTCCCTGCTTGAATTATATCACATTTAATTATGCCCACCAGTGACATTATCCATTCAGTTGCTGTAATTAATTTATTTCTAAAAAACAAAAATACTAATTAAAAAGCTAAACCATAATTAATGATTATTGTGCTGTCACTAAATAAATATCATGGAGTGAAAAACGATTTTTATCATAAACAAATTACCACATAAAACAAATAAACAAAACACCCTTTCTTTCATGTAATTAGCAAGAGTCCATGAGCTAGTGACGTATGGGATATACATTCCTACCAGGAGGGGCAAAGTTTCCCAAACCTCAAAATGCCTATAAATACACCCCTCACCACACCCGCAAATCAGTTTTACAAACTTTGCCTCCTATGGAGGTGGTGAAGTAAGTTTGTGCTAGATTCTACGTTGATATGCGCTCCGCAGCAGGTTGGAGCCCGGTTTTCCTCTCAGCGTGCAGTGAATGTCAGAGGGATGTGAGGAGAGTATTGTCTATTTGAATTCAATGATCTCCTTCTACGGGGTCTATTTCATAGGTTCTCTGTTATCGGTCGTAGAGATTCATCTCTTACCTCCCTTTTCAGATCGACGATATACTCATATATACCATTACCTCTACTGATTCTCGTTTCAGTACTGGTTTGGCTTTCTACTACATGTAGATGAGTGTCCTGGGGTAAGTAAGTCTTATTTCTGTGACACTCTAAGCTATGGTTGGGCACTTTTATATAAAGTTCTAAATATATGTATTCAAACCTTTATTTGCCTTGACTCAGAATGTTCAACGTTCCTTATTTCAGACAGTCAGTTTCATATTTGGGATAATGCATATGAATCAATCAATTTTTTTCTTACCTTAAAATTTGACTTTTTTCCCTGTGGGCTGTTAGGCTCGCGGGGGCTGAAAATGCTTCATTTTATTGCGTCATTCTTGGCGTGGACTTTATTGGCGCAAATTTTTTTTTCTGTTTCCGGCGTCATACGTGTCGCCGGAAGTTGCGTCATTTTTGACGTTTTTTTTGCGCCAAAAGTGTCGGTGTTCCGGATGTGTCGTCATTTTGGCGCCAAAAGCATTTAGGCGCCAAATAATGTGGGCGTCTTTTTTGGCGCTAAAAAATATGGGCGTCACTATTATCTCCACATTATTTAAGTCTCATTATTTATTGCTTCTGGTTGCTAGAAGCTTGTTCACTGGCATTTTTTCCCATTCCTGAAACTGTCATTTAAGGAATTTGATCAATTTTGCTTTATATGTTGTTTTTTCTATTACATATTGCAAGATGTCCCAGATTGACACTGAGTCAGAAGATACTTCTGGAAAAACGCTGCCTGGTGCTGGATCGACCAAAGTTAAGTGTATCTGCTGTAAACTTGTGGTATCTGTTCCTCCAGCTGTTGTTTGTAATGAATGTCATGACAAACTTGTTAATGCAGATAATATTTCCTTTAGTAATGTTACATTACCTGTTGCTGTTCCGTCAACATCTAATTCTCAGAGTGTTCCTGTTAACATAAGAGATTTTGTTTCTAAATCCATTAAGAAGGCCATATCTGTTATTCCTCCTTCTAGTAAACGTAAAAGGTCTTTTAAAACTTCTCTTTTTTCAGATGAATTTTTAAATTAACATCATCATTCTGATTCTGATAATGGTTCCTCTGGTTCAGAGGATTCTGTTTCAGAGGTTGATGCTGATAAATCTTCATAATTATTCTAAATGGAATTTATTCGTTCTTTACTTAAAGAAGTCTTAACTGCATTAGAAATAGAGGATTCTGGTCCTCTTGATACTAAATCTAAACGTTTAAATAAGGTTTTTAAATCTCCTGTAGTTATTCCAGAAGTTTTTCCTGTCCCTGATGCTATTTCTGAAGTAATCTCCAGGGAATGGAATAATTTGGGTAATTCATTTACTCCTTCTAAACGTTTTAAGCAATTATATCCTGTGCCAGCTGAGAGATTAGAGTTTCGGGACAAAATCCCTAAAGTTGATGGGGCTATCTCTACTCTTGCTAAACGTACTACTATTCCTACGGCAGATAGTACTTCCTTTAAGGAATCTTCTTAGACCAGCTATATCTTTAGCGGATGTTGCTGCAGCTTCAACTTTTTGGTTAGAAGCTTTAGCGCAACAAGTAACAGATCATAATTCTCATAGCATTGTTAATCTTCTTCAACATGCTATTAACTTTATTTGTGATGCCATCTTTGATATCATTAGAGTAGATGTCAGGTATATGTCTCTAGCTATTTTAGCTAGAAGAGCTTTATGGCTTAAAACTTGGAATGCTGATATGTCTTCTAAGTCAACTTTGCTTTCCCTTTCTTTCCAGGGTAATAAATTATTTGGTTCTCAGTTGGATTCTATTATCTCAACTGTTACTGGAGGGAAAGGAACTTTTTTACCACAGGATAAAAAAATCTAAAGGTAAATTTAGGTCTAATAATCGTTTTCGTTCCTTTCGTCACAATAAGGAACAAAAGCCTGATCCTTCACCCACATGAGCGGTATCAGTTTGGAAACCATCTCAAGTCTGGAATAAATCCAAGCCTATTAGAAAACCAAAGCCAGCTCCCAAGTCCACATGAAGGTACGGCCCTCATTCCAGCCCAGCTGGCAGGGGGCAGATTACGTTTTTTCAAAGAAATTTGGATCAATTCAATTCACAATCTTTGGATTCAGAACATTGTTTCAGAAGGGTACAGAATTGGCTTCAAGATAAGGCCTCCTGCAAAGAGATTTTTTCTTTCCCGTGTCCCAGTAAATACAGCGAAAGCTCAAGCATTTCTGAAATGTGTTTCAGATCTAGAGTTGGCTGGAGTAATTATGCCAGTTCCAGTGTACCAAAGAAGGAGAATTGCTTCAGACCAGTTCTGGATCTAAAAATATTGAATCGTTATGTAAGGATACCAACATTCAAAATGGTAACTATAAGGACTATCCTGCCTTTTGTTCAGTAAGGGCATTATATGTCCACAATAGATTTACAGGATGCATATCTGCATATTCCGATTCATCCAGATCACTATCAGTTTCTGAGATTCTCTTTCCTAGACAAGCATTACCAGTTTGTGGCTCTGCTGTTTGGCCTAGCAACAGCTCCAAGAATTTTTACAAAGGTTCTCGGTGCCCTTCTGTCTGTAATCAGAGAACAGGGTATTGTGGTATTTCCTTATTTGGACGATATCTTGGTACTTGCTCAGTCTTCACATTTAGCAGAATCTCATACGAATCGACTTGTGTTGTTTCTTCAAGATCATGGTTGGAGGATCAATTTACCGAAAAGGTCATTGATTCCTCAGACAAGGGTAACCTTTTTAGGTTTCCAGATAGATTCAGTGTCCATGACTCTGTCTCTGACAGACAAGAGACGTCTAAAATCGATCTCAGCTTGTCGAAATCTTCAATCACAATCATTCCCTTTGGTAGCCTTATGCATGGAAATTCTAGGTCCTATGACTGCTGCATCGGATGCGATCCCCTTTGCTCGTTTTCACATGTGACCTCTTCAGCTCTGTATGCTGAACCAGTGGTGCAGGGATTACACAAAGATATCTCAATTAATATCTTTAAAACCGATTGTACGACACTCTCTGACGTGGTGGACAGATCACCATGGTTTAGTTCAGGGGGCTTCTTTTGTTCTTCCGACCTGGACTGTAATTTCAACAGATGCAAGTCTGACAGGTTGGGGAGCTGTTTGGGGGTCTCTGACAGCACAAGGGGTTTGGGAATCTCAGGAGGTGAGATTACCGATCAATATTTTGGAACTCCGTGCAATTTTCAGAGCTCTTCAGTCATGGCCTCTTCTGAAGAGAGAATCGTTCATTTGTTTTCAGACAGACAATGTCACAACTGTGGCATACATCAATCATAAAGGAGGGACTCACAGTCCTCTGGCTATGAAAGAAGTATCTCAAATTCTGGTATGGGCGGAATCCAGCTCCTGTCTAGTTTCTGCGGTTCATATCCCAGGTATAGACAATTGGGAAGCGGATTATCTCAGTCGCCAAACGTTACAGCCGGGCGAATGGTCTCTTCACCCAGAGGTATTTCTTCAGATTGTTCAAATGTGGGGACTTCCAGAAATAGATCTGATGGCTTCTCATCTAAACAAGAAACTTCCCAGGTATCTGTCCAGATCCAGGGATCCTCAGGCGGAAGCAGTGGATGCATTGTCACTTCCTTGGAAGTATCATCCTGCCTATCTCTTTCCGCCTCTAGTTCTTCTTCTAAGAGTAATCTCCAAGATTCTGAAGGAATGCTCATTTGTTCTGCTGGTGGCTCCAGCATGGCCTCACAGGTTTTGGTATGCGGATTATGTCCGGATGGCCTCTTGCCAACCGTGGACTCTTCCGTTAAGACCAGACCTTCTGTCACAAGGTCCTTTTTTCCATCAGGATCTCAAATCCTTAAATTTAAAGGTATGGAGATTGAACGCTTGATTCTTAGTCAAAGAGGTTTCTCTGACTCTGTGATTAATACTATGTTACAGGCTCGTAAATCTGTATCTAGGAAGATATATATTATAGAGTCTGGAAGACTTACATTTCTTGGTGTCTTTCTCATCATTTTTCCTGGCATTCTTTTAGAATTCCGAGAATTTTACAGTTTCTTCAGGATGGTTTGGATAAAGGTTTGTCTGCAAGTTCCTTGAAAGGACAAATCTCTGCTCTTTCTGTTCTTTTTCACAGAAAGATTGCTAATCATCCTGATATTCATTGTTTTGTACAAGCTTTGGTTCGTATAAAACCTGTCATTAAGTCAATTTCTCCTCCTTGGAGTTTGAATTTGGTTCTGGGGGCTCTTCAAGCTCCTCCGTTTGAACCTATGCATTCATTGGACATTAAATTACTTTCTTGGAAAGTTTTGTTTCTTTTGGCCATCTCTTCTGCTAGAAGAGTTTCTGAATTATCTGCTCTTTCTTGTGAGTCTCCTTTTCTGATTTTTCATCAGGATAAGGCAGTGTTGCGAACTTCTTTTAAATTTTTACCTAAGGTTGTGAATTCTAACAACATTAGTAGAGAAATTGTGGTTCCTTCATTATGTCCTAATCCTAAGAATTCTAAGGAGAAATCATTGCATTCTTTGGATGTAGTTAGAGCTTTGAAATATTATGTTGAAGCTACTAAGAATTTCCTAAAGACTTCTAGTCTATTTGTTATCTTTTCCGGTTCTAGGAAAGGTCAGAAGGCCTCTGCCATTTCTTTGTCATCTTGGTTAAAATCTTTAATTCATCATGCCTATGTCGAGTCGGGTAAAACTCCGCCTCAGAGGATTACAGCTCATTCTACTAGGTCAGTTTCTACTTCCTGGGCGTTTAGGAATGAAGCTTCGGTTGATCAGATTTGCAAAGCAGCAACTTGGTCTTCTTTGCATACTTTTGTACTTCAGGCAGCTGTTTCAGTTTGATTCTTCTGGTTATAATTTCAGTTTTTTTTCATTATAAGATTTAAACTTTATTTTGGGTGTGGATTATTTTCAGCGGAATTGGCTGTCTTTATTTTATCCCTCCCTCTCTAGTGACTCTTGCGTGGAAGATCCATATCTTGGGTAGTCATTATCCCATACGTCACTAGCTCATGGACTCTTGCTAATTACATGAAAGAAAACATAATTTATGTAAGAACTTACCTGATAAATTCATTTCTTTCATATTAGCAAGAGTCCATGAGGCCCACCCTTTTTGTGGTGGTTATGATTTTTTTGTATAAAGCACAATTATTCCAATTCCTTATTTTTTATGCTTTCGCACTTTTTTCTTATCACCCCACTTCTTGGCTATGCGTTAAACTGATTTGTGGGTGTGGTGAGCGGTGTATTTATAGGCATTTTGAGGTTTGGGAAACTTTGCCCCTCCTGGTAGGAATGTATATCCCATACGTCACTAGCTCATGGACTCTTGCTAATATGAAAGAAATGAATTTATCAGGTAAGTTCTTACATAAATTATGTTTTTTGTCTTTATCTTCAAAGTCATAGTCTAGAACCCATGCACAATTACCTAATGTTGCAAGCATAACACATTTGCTGGCACTTTGCTTCTAAGCTACCTCCATAGTCTAGAACACATGCACAAGTACCTAATGTTGCAAGCATAACACATTTGCTGGCACTTTATTTAAGTTGTGTATAAAAGTTTAATAGTTTACTCATTTAAATAATTAAAATAGAAAACAAGATATGTAAACAATATATAATTGTATCAACACACTCTCAGCATTCTAATAATGTGTGTGTTGTAAATGTGGATTAACTGTATTGTAGAACAAATTACTCCTTTTTGGGCAATATAATAAAAAATAACAATTAAAATAGCAAGTTAAGCAGACTGAAAGAGCAAATATGTATATATATATATATATATATATATATATACACACACACACACAAAATCACTATATATAGTAAAAATGTGGAGTAACAAATCATATACATGGTTAATTTGACACAAAGAAAGGTAAATAGGAAAGCTATATAAGATTATACATCCCAAATATGTACAATATGTATCTACAACCATTTGTGTCTAACAAAGAACCTGAATTTATGGCTGCTATCCAGTGCATATTTTAACAGCTCAGAATTTTAAGGAGTCATTATGAAATATAAAGCGTTCTCCTGACTTGAAAGTTTAAGAGAATTTATTTGGGAAACGTTATTTTAAAGGGACAGTCTAGTAAAAAATAAATGTTCATAATTCAGATAGGACAATTTTAAACAACTTTCCAATTTACTTTAATCATAAAATTTGCTTTGTTTCCTTATTATTTTTAGTTGAAAGCTAAACCTAGGTAGGCTCATATGCTAATTTCTAAGCCATCGAAAGCCGCCTCTTATCTCAATGCATTTGATAAGTTTTTCACAGCTAGATGGCGTTAGTTCATGTGTTTAATATAGATAACATTGCGCTCATGCCTGTGGAGTTACTTATGAGAGTGCACTGATTGGCTAAAATGCAAGTCTGTCAAAAGAACTGAAAAAGGGGGCAGTCTGCAGAGGCTTAGATACAAAGTAATCACAGAGGTAAAACATATATTAATATAACTGGGTTGGGTTATGCAAAACTGGGGAATTAGTAGTAGAAGGGATTATTTCTCTTTTTAAACATTAAAAATTCTGCAGTAGACTTTCCCTAAAGGATAATTTTACATAAATGAATAATCCAATTTACAGCCATATCCAGCTCTCTAAGGGTGTTTGGGTGACCCTCTGCAAAACTGAGCAGAAAATAGACATTAGTAATTTTGTATTGACATTAGGTAATTCAGCCTATTTATTTGTACCAAATTTTATAAATCTGACCAATACATACAGGTAACAAATTCCTTAAAACAATGACTAAATTCTAGGTAATTTGTAAATAAAAATTTAATTTTGATTTTATTGTGTAAGTATTTGATCACTGGCCAATCCCATCATTAAATACCACCTTCCATATAAAAAGTTTCAGTCTCATTGTTCTAGAGCAGGGGTCCCTCCAGAGGTTTTGGAACTACATTTCCTTCCCACTGCTGCGGAATCTGTTGGCACTCTACAAATAACTGATAATATTAATAATGATGGCTGACTGAGCATCATGGGAAATGTATATCCAAAACCTCTGGAAATCCACAATTGATGACCCCTGTTCTAGAAAATTAAAATATAAGGGAAATGCCTCACTACACAATGATACATAGCTTAGTATGAGTGACAGAAATTATATAGATCAATCGATCGATTGCACAATGATATATAGCTTAGTATTATTAGGATAGACAGTTGGACAGGCAGATATTAAAAACTGCAATTTCATATCACTGACTAAAATTGAAATCTACTCCTAAACTTTTATACAGCATACAAAACTAAGGGCTAGATTTCCTATATCTGCATGCGGTCAGGTTCGCAAGTAGTGAACATATCCGTCTGTATTCACCACTTCCGCTCCCTGCTCCGGAACAACCAATTAAGCTACAGCAGGCCCTGCCAATCACCCTGAACCAGCGAGTGTTGGGGTGATTGAGCTCACAACCTCTGAGGTGGCAGAGAGGAAAAAGAAGCAGTTTCTGCTTCTTAAATAGGTGACATCAGCTCACTTATGTGAAAATGATCCGCATAACCGAAAAAGCTGTGAATACAGCTTAATAAATATAGGCCTAAGTTATCATTGAAGCTACAGTTAATGTTTTTTATGGCATTAATAAACCATGAACATTGTGAGTTGATTTTCCTCTTTACTTACCTTCAAGAGGATCCTTGTTTAAACCGAGTTGACTGATAATATACCGAGGGATATCGGTTTTAATGCCTTGTCCCTCTTTGGCATGACCTTCTGCTGCTTCCAAAAGGTAATAAAATTCTTCAGGATCAAACTCCTAAAAAAAAAAAAAGTTTTTAAATATATATTTTAGGTCTCTACCAAAGCACACAAATTCTGCAGGGAAAACATGGTGCACTTGCAGGTATGACAGATATATTTGGGGTTATTTTTTTTAACCGAGAAGGACTGAAAGTAACAAGCTGATTTTTGTTACCACTCATATCACACATAGGAGAGTAACCCAAAAAATCATCAAGTTATTTAGCAGTCCTTCACTGAATTTTGAAGGCCTATATATGTTGAAAATTTAGGTTTGTTTATTCATTTTTAGACAGCTATAGAGTTACAGAAACCCTAAATATAACATTTAAAAGAACAGCTTTCCAAAGATACCATGTAGAGATGTATAGCTTTTATAGAACAAAATAAAAAAAAATGGGCTATGCAAAAATGCCCTGAAAAGGTTATTCTACTCTTGTAAGTAATTACCTATTTTGAAAGAGAATATTTTTTTAAAAAAAATCTAAACATTTGGGGGTTTGCTCAAGAATGGTGATAGAAAACACTACCCAATTTTCAAAAAAATAAAAAATGGTGAGGAAAAAATATATTTTTTTTATTGATTTCATATGGAAAGACCCATATCAATTTCCTGCTAGTTCTAATATCAGTTTCAACAGTCTTAACATTTTTTTTCTATACTAAAAAAAAAAGGATTTCTGTACCTCCCTTTTCTTCATGTTAAGTCATAGCATGTGAAGTGGGAAATGATTCATAGCCAATGGAGTAATAATCTGCTTGTGATAATGTCACCAAGAAAGGTGTCTTCAATGTGAAAAAATCTGAGGTAGGCGCTACAATGGGAATGCAAAGGGAAAAGCGCAAAAGTCATAACAAGACTGTGGCCCTCACAGATGTATTGGTTTCCTAAGAAAGAGTGAAGGTGAACCAACACACAAAAACATAATTTATGTAAGAACTTACCTGATAAATTAATTTCTTTCATATTAGCAAGAGTCCATGAGCTAGTGACGTATGGGATATACATTCCTACCAGGAGGGGCAAAGTTTCCCAAACCTCAAAATGCCTATAAATACACCCCTCACCACACCCACAATTCAGTTTAACGAATAGCCAAGAAGTGGGTGATAAGAAAGGAGCGAAAGCATAAAAAATAAGGAATTGGAATAATTGTGCTTTATACAAAAAACTCATAACCACCACAAAAAAGGGTGGGCCTCATGGACTCTTGCTAATATGAAAGAAATGAATTTATCAGGTAAGTTCTTACATAAATTATGTTTTCTTTCATGTAATTAGCAAGAGTCCATGAGCTAGTGACGTATGGGATAGCAGATACCCAAGATGTGGAACTTCCACGCAAGAGTCACTAGAGAGGGAGGGATAAAATAAAGACAACCAATTCCGCTGAAAAAAATAATCCACAACCCAAATCAAAAAGTTTTAATCTTATAATGAAAAAAACTGAAATATAAGCAGAAGAATCAAACTGAAACAGCTGCCTGAAGTACTTTTCTACTAAAAACTGCTTCAGAAGAAGAAAAAACATAAAAATGGTAGAATTTAGTAAAAGTATGCAAAGAAGACCAAGTTGCTGCTTTGCAAATCTGATCAACAGAAGCTTCATTCCTTAAAGCCCAGGAAGTAGAAACTGACCTAGTAGAATGAGCCGTAATCCTTTGAGGCGGGGACTTACCCGACTCCACATAAGCAAGATGAATCAAAGACTTTAACCAAGACGCCAAAGAAATGGCAGAAGCCTTCTGACCTTTCCTGGAACCAGAAAAGATAACAAATAGACTAGAAGTCTTTCTAAAATCTTTAGTAGCTTCAACATATTTCAAAGCTCTTACTACATCCAAAGAATGTAAAGATCTTTCCAGAGAATTCTTAGGATTAGGACACAATGAAGGGACAACAATTTCTCTATTAATGTTGTTAGAATTCACAACCTTAGGTAAAAATTGAAATGAAGTCCGCAACACCGCCTTATCCTGATGAAAAATCAGAAAAGGAGATTCACAAGAAAGAGCAGATAACTCAGAAACTCTTCTAGCAGAAGAGATGGCCAAAAGGAACAAAACTTTCCAAGAAAGTAATTTAATATCCAGAGAATGCATAGGTTCAAACGGAGGAGCCTGTAAAGCCCTCAGAACCAAATTAAGACTCCAAGGAGGAGAGATTGACTTAATGACAGGTTTGATACGAACCAAAGCCTTCACAAAACAATGAATATCAGGAAGATTAGCGATCTTTCTGTAAAAAAGAACAGAAAGAGCAGAGATTTGACCTTTCAAAGAACTTGCAGACAAACCCTTATCCAAACCATCCTGAAGAAATTGTAAAATTCTAGGAATTCTAAAAGAATGCCAAGAGAATTTATGAGAAGAACACCAAGAAATGTAAGTCTTCCAGACTCGATAATAAATCTTCCTAGACACAGATTTACGCGCCTGTAACATAGTATTAATCACTGAGTCAGAGAAACCTCTATGACTAAGAATCAAGTGTTCAATTTCCATACCTTCAAGTTTAATGATTTGAGATCCTGATGGAAAAATGGGCCTTGAGATAGAAGGTCTGGTCTTAACGGAAGTGTCCAAGGTTGGCAACTGGCCATCCGAATGAGATCCGCATACCAAAACCTGTGAGGCCATGCTGGAGCCACCAGCAGAACAAACGAACGCTCCATTAGAATTTTGGAAATCACTTTTGGAAGAACTAGAGGCGGAAAGATATAGGCAGGATGATAATTCCAAGGAAGCGACAACGCGTCCACTGCTTCCGCCTGAGGATCCCTGGATCTGGACAGATACCTGGGAAGTTTCTTGTTTAGATGAGAGGCCATCAGATCTATTTCTGGAAGTCCCCAGATTTGAACAATCTGAAGAAATACCTCTGGGTGAAGAGACCATTCTCCCGGATGTAACGTCTGGCGACTGAGATAATCCGCTTCCCAATTGTCTACACCTGGGATGTGAACCGCAGAAATTAGACAGGAGCTGGATTCCGCCCATACAAGTATCCGAGATACTTCTTTCATAGCTTGAGGACTGTGAGTCCCACCTTGATGATTGACATACGCCACAGTTGTGACATTGTCTGTCTGAAAACAAATAAACGATTCTCTCTTCAGGAGAGGCCAGAACTGAAGAGCTCTGAAAATCGCATGGAGTTCCAAAATGTTGATTGGTAATCTCGCCTCCTGAGATTCCCAAACCCCCTGCACTGTCAGAGATCCCCATACAGCTCCCCAACCTGAAAGAATCACATCTGTTGAGATCACAGTCCAGGTTGGACGAACAAAAGAGGCCCCTTGAATTAAACGATGGTGATTCAACCACCAAGTTAGAGATGATCGAACATTGGGATTTAAGGATATTAATTGTGATATCTTTGTATAATCCCTGCACCACTGGTTCAGCATACAAAGCTGGAGAGGTCTCATGTGAAAACGAGCAAAAGGGATAGCGTCCGATGTAGCAGTCATGAGACCTAGAATTTCCATGCACAATGCTACCGAAGGGAACAATTGAGACTGAAGGTTTCGACAAGCTGAAACCAATTTCAGACGTCTCTTTTCTGTTAGAGACAAAGTCATGGACACTGAATCTATTTGGAAACCCAAAAAGGTTACCTTTGTCTGAGGAACCAAGGAACTCTTTGGTAAATTGATCCTTCAACCATGTTCTTGAAGAAACATCACAAGTTGATTCGTATGAGATTCTGCAGAATGTAAAGACTGAGCAAGTACCAAGATATCGTCCAAATAAGGAAATACCGCAATACCCTGTTCTCTGATTACAGAGAGAAGGGCACCGAGAACCTTCGAAAAGATCCTTGGAGCTGTTGCTAGGCCAAACGGAAGAGCAACAAACTGGTAATGCTTGTCTAGAAAAGAGAATCTCAGAAACTGATAGTGATCTGGGTGAATCGGAATATGAAGATATGCATCCTGTAAGTCTATTGTAGACATATAATGCCCTTGCTGAACAAAAGGCAGAATAGTCCTTATAGTCACCATTTTGAATGTTGGTATCCTTACATAATGATTCAATATTTTTAGATCCAGAACTGGTCTGAAGGAATTCTCCTTCTTTGGTACAATGAATAGATTTGAGTAAAACCCCAGACCCCGTTCCAGAACTGGAACTGGCATAATTACCCCAGCCAACTCTAGGTCTGAAACACATTTCAGAAACGCCTGAGCCTTCACTGGATTTACTGGAATGCGTGAGATAAAAAATCTTCTCACAGGCGGCCTTACCTTGAAACCTATCCTGTACCCTTGTGAAACAATGTTCTGAATCCAAAGATTCTGAATCGAATTGATCCAAATATCTTTGAAAAATCGTAACCTGCCCCCTACCAGCTGTGCCGGAATGAAGGCCGCACCTTCATGCGGATTTGGTAGCTGGTTTTGACTTTCTAAAAGGCTTGGATTTATTCCAGACTGGAGAAGGTTTCCAAAAGGAAAGCGTTCCTTTAGAGGAAGGGTCAGGCTTCTGCTCCTTATTCTGACGAAAGGAACGAAAACAATTAGCAGCTCTATATTTACCTTTAGATTTTTTGTCCTGAGGCAAAAAGGCTCCCTTCCCCCCAGTAACAGTTGAAATGATTGAATTCAACTGAGAACCAAATAATTTATTACCTTGGAAAGAGAGAGAAAGCAATGTTGACTTAGAAGTCATATCTGCATTCCAAGATTTAAGCTATAAAGCTCTTCTAGCTAAAATAGCTAAAGACATATACCTGACATCAATTCTAATGATATCAAAAATGGCATCACAAACAAAGTTATTAGCATGTTGAAGAAGTTTAACAATGCTATAAGCATTATGGTCTGATACTTGTTGCGCTAAAGCCTCCAACCAAAAAGTTGAAGCTGCAGCAACATCAGCCAAAGAAATAGCAGGTCTAAGAAGATTACCTGAACATAAATAAGCTCTCCTTAGAAAGGATTCAAGCTTCCTATCTAAAGGATCCTTAAAGGAAGTACTATCTGCCGTAGGAATAGTAGTACGTTTAGCAAGAGTAGAGATAGCCCCATCAACTTTGGGGATTTTGTCCCAAAACTATAATCTATCAGATGGCACAGGGTACAATTTCTTAAACCTTGGAGAAGGAGTAAATGAAGTACCCAGACTATTCCATTCCCTAGAAATCACTTCTGAAATAGCATCAGGAACTGGAAGAATAACTACATGAGGTTTAAAAACAGAATTTAAACGCTTAGCAGATTTAGTATCAAGAGGACTAGACTCCTCCATATCTAATGCAATCAACACTTCTTTAAGTAAAGAACAAATAAACTCCATCTTAAATAAATATGAAGATTTATCAGTATCAATATCTGAGGCAGAATCTTCTGAACCAGATAGATCCTCATCAGAAACAGATAAGTCAGAATGATGGCGGTCACTTAAAAATTCATCCGAAATATGGGAAGTTTTAAAAGACCTTTTACGTTTACTGGAAGGAGGAATAACAGACAGAGCCTTCCTAATAGAATTAGAAACAAATTATTTTACATTAACAGGAACATCCTGAACATTAGATGTTGAAGGAACAACAACAGGTAAAGGATTATTACTAATGGAGACACAATCTGCATTGGAAAGTTTATCATGACTAACTAACACAAACTACAGCCGGAGGAACAGTTACCACAAGTTTACAACAAATGCACTTAACTTTGGTAGAACCAGCATCAGGCAGCGTCTTTCCAGTAGTAGATTCTGATCCAGGGTCAGGTTGTGACATCTTGCAATATGTAATAGAAAAAACAACATATAAAGCAAAATTATCAAATTCCTTAAATGACAGTTTCAGGAATGGGAAAAAATGCAAAATAACAAGCCTCTAGCAACCAGAAGCAACAAAAAAGTGAGACTTAAATAATGTGAGAAAAAAGTGGAACAAAAAAGACGCCCACATTTTTGGCGCCAAGTATGACGCCCACATTATTGGCGCCAAGTACAACGCCCATATTTTTTGGTGCCAAGTATGACGCCACATCCTCTGACGCCGAAACCGACGCCCACATTTTTGGCGCAAAAAAAGTCTGAATACACATGCGTCAAAATGACGTAACTAAAAACAACTTCCGGCGTCAACTACGGCGCCGGAAATGACAAAATTTTGCGCCAAAAAAGTTTGCGCCAAGAATGACGCAATAAAATGAAGCATTTTCTGCCCCCGCGAGCCTAACAGCCCGCAGGGAAAAATGGTCAAATGAAAATTTTTAAGGTAAGAAAAAAATATTTATTCATATGCATTATCCCAAATAATGAAACTGACAGTCTGAATGAAGGAATACTGATTATCTGGAATCATGGCAAATATAAGTTTAAAGACATATATTTAGAACTTTACATATAAAGTGCCCAACCATAGCTTAGAGTGTCACAAAAAATAAGACTTACCCCAGGACACTCATCTACATATAGTAGATAGCCAAACCAGTACTGAAACGAGAATCAGTAGAGGTAATGGTATATAAGAGTATATCGTCGATCTGAAAAGGGAGGTAGGAGAAGAAATCTCTACGACCGATAACAGAGAACCTATGAAATAGATCCCCTAGAGGAAGACCATTGTATTCAAATAGGCAATACTCTCTTCACATCCCTCTGACATTCACTGTACTCTGAGAGGAAAACTGGGCTTCAGCCTGCTGCGAAGCGCATATCAACGTAGAATCTAGCACAAACTTACTTCACCACCTCCATGGGAGGCAAAGTTTGTAAAACTGAATTGTGGGTGTGGTGACGGGTGTATTTATAGGCATTTTGAGGTTTGGGAAACTTTGCCCCTCCTGGTAGGAATGTATATCCCATACGTCACTAGCTCATGGACTCTTGCTAATTACATGAAAGAAATAAGGTTAGACATCCTAAAGAAAAGCAAAGGATAGAATGGAAGAAAACCTACAAAGAATGGGTCAGTTCAAACACAGCATTGATAAGTATAGCTGAAAAAATAACTTGGCCAAGAATATGGACTTAAAGGGTCATCAAACACACTTTTTTTTCATGATTCAGAGAGCATCCGATTTTAAACAACTTCCCAATTTACTTCTATTATCTAAGTTGTTTTGCTCGTTTTGTATCCTATGTTGAAAAACATTACCTAGGTAAGCTCAGTAGCTGCCGATTGGTGGCTGCACATATATGCCTCATGTTATTCGCTCACTCGTGTGCACTGTTTCTTCAACAAAGGATATGTAATCAATTTGGAAAATTTTAGTAAATTGGAAAGTTGTTTAAAATTGTATTTCCTATCTGAATCACGAAAGAAAATTTTTGGGTTTCATGTCCCGCTTAGTAGCAGGACTGTGCGCGCCATCTTGGTTATCTACACAGCTAATGTAAAGGTGTCATCTGATCGAACCATCATAGAAAGGCCTGTGAGAATATCTTGCCTATGCAGCAGAGTGTGATAGATCACCCAGAGTTCCTGAAAAGTAATAGAGACTGCACTTTTTATGACCATACTTTGAATTAGATTGACTATCCACATTGCTCCCCACCTTGAGAAGCTGGTGTTTATAGCAAGAATCATTCAGTTATGGTTGATGGAGGCAATGCCCTCATAAAGCAAGCAACAGAGATTGACATGCTGTGAGAGAGAAGACGGTGAGCGCAGATTGATCAATAAGAATGTGGTCACAATGGTGGAGAGGCTGAAAAATAATTTTACAAGTGATGCTATCGGAAGCCCAATAGTAAATCAATAACAGAGCAATAACAGAGCAAGAACAGGAAAGATTCATTCTTTAAAGTGAAAGTCAATCCTAGCGTTTGTGAGACTCTAGGATTGACTATTGAAACAAATAAAGAGGACTTTCATTCATGAAGTATAAAATACTTCATGCAGAAAGCTCCTTAATTTGTTCCAATCCTTCGCCGTTCAGAGCTGCTCAGGCAGCCCATGGCAGAACGCTGTTTTGCTAGAGAGGTGACGTTTCCACCACTTAGCAAATGGTGTGCTGGAAATCAGTCTCCCAAGCCGGATTTCCCACATGGCTATTGGCTAAGAGGTGAAAACGTCACATCTCTAGCAAAACAGCGTTCTGCCGTGGGCTGCCTTAGCAGCTCAGAACGGTGAACGCTTAAAACAAGTAGGAGCTTTCAGCATGAAGTATTTTATACTTTATAAATGAAAGTCACCTTTATTTGTTTCAATGGTCAATCCTAGCATTTCACAAATGCTAGGATTGACTTTCACTTTAAGGGCATTAGATATTTGGAACTTTGGATTGGGCAAAGGTCACCAGCATGGCCAGAAGAAATTTCCTTGTGTGAGAGGTTTTGAAGACAGATCTAGAATCTGATGAATAACAGTTACATGAGGAATATACTAAGATTAAAGGGACAGTAAACACCAGAATTTTTGTTGTTTAAAAAGATAGATAATCCCTTTATTACCCATTCCCCAGTTTTGCATAACCATCACAGTTATATTAATATACTTTATACCTCTGATTACCTTGTATCTAAGCATCTTCTGACAGCCCCCAGATCACATGACACTTTATTTATTATCTATTGACTTTCATTTTAGCCAATTAGTGCAGTGTCTGCCATAAGCCACGGGCGTGAGCACAATGTTATCTATATGGCTCACATGAACTAGCTCTTCCCTGTTGTGAAAAGCAAATAAATAAGCATGTGATACGAGGCGGCCTTCAAGGGTTTAGAAATTTTCATATGAGCCTTCCTAGGTTTAGCTTTCAGCTAAGAATACCAAAAGAACAAAGCAAAATTGGTGATAAAAGTAAATTGGAAAGTTGTTTAAAATTACATGCCCTATTTGAAACATGAAAGTTTTTTTGGACTTGACTGTCCCTTTAAGTCTAAAAGAAAATACATATAGAAAGAGAAGCGCTCTACCAGGAATTAACAACAGATCAGTAGCTTGTTCTACGGCGAGTTACCACTTAGGAGCAGGTCTAAAAGAAAGCTCAGATCTGTCACTATCTGAAAGGTAAGATACTCCCATGGCTTCCATTGGAATATGGTGCTTGTAGGGATCTCATGATGTTTGGACCTTGAAAATTCACGAGTATTAACAGCAGCCTTATGGTGCTTTGAGGCTCAGAGATCTCATCCCACTGAGATGGAGCAGTGACAAGATGTGTACACAATGAGGATTGGGACCACAACAAAAATCCTTGTGAAGCAATTACACACAATAAAAGCAAAACTTTACCTTACACTTAGGGAGTAGCTTAGATGAGAGAATAAATACTTGGATTTTGCTGTGTACTTCTTAGGATTAATTGATCTGTTGCATAACTTCTCATATTATTGCTAAATGATAGAAGATATTACAATGTGTGTTTGTTACCCTTTGAATAAATTATCACGTTTCCTTGATATCACTGAATGGAAGGCAGCCTTAAAGGGACAGCATACTATAAAATTGTTTTTCCCTTAATGTGTTTCCAATTACTTTTTTTATCAGCTGCAGAGTATAAAAAGTATGAGAATTAGCTTTTCAAGGTTTATTTGTGTATATGAATTAGCTGATTTTGTGTTTTGAAGCCACAACCTAATAACATGGGTTGAGCTTGTAAGTATCATCAGACCTCATTACTTTATCACATTGTGTACATATACATGCTTCTTTATCTTATATCTGTCCGTAAACCAATCACCAATACTTGGAGAAAACAATAGAAAATTAAAATTGTATTACCTTATCTCTTCTATACCCCACTGGGAGTGTAATTTCCTCTATTGGCTGTGTTTACACAGCTTGGCCTTAAGGCCAAAAACTTTCAGGATAGGTGGGGATACCACAGGCAAAACCAACTATTTTTAAATGCCAATATAAGGGTAATAGAAATACTTATAAACAATGTAATACACTCCAGCAGGTAAAGTGGATCATTGGGAAAAAAATTAAAGGGGAGGAAATGTATGAGTAAACTGTCCCTGAATTCCTGGAGCTGTAAACAGGTCTACAGAGTGCTGGAGCGTAGTTGATTATTACTAGATTAATTTCTGCTGGAATCCAGGACAAAACCCTTAAAAGAAAGCCCTGACAAATAAACAATAAAGTACCCTTGCATGTCTTAAATAAAGGAATGCCTGTTCTGATAGTGACCTGTAACAGCAATACAGGGCATGCTCTGCTAAGAGAAAATGATGCGCTGGAGAAATTTAACAATCTGTAGAATGTAGGAAATAGTAAAATCCTTATTTCCAGTCTCAACTGCAATGGAAGGTGATGTAAGAGAATTATACACACAGTACTTATGGATAGGTGCAAAGTGCACCCTGTAGGAAAGTCAACTGTGTGTCCATCAAGGAACACTCTGCAGATAAAGGAAGCCTTCTGTATAGTGCATGTAGGTTGCTCAAACCATAATCCAGAGTCCAACAAATATGGGAAGAGTATGTTAAAACCTCAGCAACAGTAAAAGTCCAGATAAGAAGGCATAGTATGGTATAGACCCTTGTAATTCACATGAAACATGGTTTGTTCAGAGCTATGTATTCAAGATTAAATCAGCAGCAATTACAGCAATTAGAGAAATGTAAAAGGAACAGACCTTGAAGCAGAAACTTTAATAAAAAAAAGAGGCAGGTGGAAATGGTAGGAGAAAGGGCCTTTAAGTTCCAATTGATGGTTTAATATTAATCCAATGGTAATGAATCATCTGATGCTTCGTGTGCTGGTACAATGAACATGTGAGAAATATATTATTAGAAGTTTAATTGTTGCTCTTTCATATGAATGATAGAAAAAGTAGTTTAATGCCCTTCAATAATCTTCTAAAGAGCTTTTTATAGTCTAATATTTTTAGCATATGAGGGTTTTTTTTTTCTATATAATTAACTTCTAATTTCATTTCATTGTTCCAATCTTATCTCTGATAGATATGGGCAGTAAACTTTTAATGCATTGTAATAAAATAGAAATGTCTTAAAGAAACATTATAAAGAAAACAAATGGCATGCACTTATACATTAGAGCACATAATAAGCTGGGGGCAGCAACACAAAAAAATACATTTTAGCACTAACAAAGAGCTTAAACACATAACTAAAGCCTCCATCTGAGCTGCAAGTAGTTTATCTCCAAATAAGGAAATGCTGAGTAGAGATTGTCTATTGAAAGCCAACTGCAGCAAACAAGGTATTTTATATTTAAAATGTTTAGACTTGGCTGATATGTTAGTCTATAGCAAGTCTACAGTGAAAAACAGCGCAAACTCACAATGCCTCTAATTAATAGAGCTACCTGATCTCCTTGACATTCTCTCTGGATAAAGTTATATTGTTGAAAGGTCTTACCAGACATTCCAGTAATCGAGCTGGCCGTGCAATCACAATAAGGATTTTATGGGCTAGTTGTTTAATAAATGCCAACTCTCCTCCTTCTGACCGGTCATGAGCCTAGAATAAAGAAGCAAAATTGTAAAAAGAAAATAAATGGGAAAGATTGAGTTTTCAGTATATGTTTTTATAGAATTAGTGTTTATTATTATTATTATTATTATTATTATTTCTACCACAAGTCCTAGAATGATTAGCTGAAATATATAATCTGAAAGATCCATGAAAACATGTGAGGTTTAAGGGTCATGCCTTTCTCAACATTCACTGAATGTTTCCTCATATTGTATTTGCATGTTTTATGGTCTCTTTCTGAAAAGTCCCCACTGAAATGTGGCCCTTAGTCGTATATGCCTGAAAAGCATACCCCCAACATATGTGGCTAGGTGTAAGGGACTGACGAGGTTGAAGTGGGCAGTCTTTATTTTATGGGCAGGGGCTGTGTCCGGATGGGGAGGGTTGCAGGTGTATTGTAGGCATGTCTGGGCGGTCGCTGAGCATGTCTTGTTTGTGGGTGGGGCTAAGAGAGTTTATGCAAATTGGGACAGCAGGGCAAAACTCAGAATAAGGGACTGTTCCTCTCAAATAGGGACAGTTGAAAAATTGTATCTGTTAACGGTATATATTTTAGCATGCACATAAATATCATCATAAAAAGCCAAAGATATTAAAAAGATTTAAAAAAAAAAGTGTAAAAAAAAAAGGCTTGTTTGTATATAAAACTTTGTTTCACCCCTGCAAAGGGATTGAGCATTTAGTTAAAGTCCGCTCCAGAGAAGCAATGCACTACTGAAAACATCTGGTGAGTCAATGACAAGAGGCACATTTATGTTGCTACCAATCACCAGCTAGTTCCCAGTAATGTAGGGAATGCACTAAGGTGGAGCCTGCAAGTCAAATGAGGTGCAACAGTTTAAATGCGGAATATTAATGGAAAATAATCTTATACTCAAAACTGCCCATGGTGACATTGTATTCATACTTAAACATGGAAATTCATTAATCATTGTTTTATAAAAGACAAGGGGCAAGTGTTTTGCATTATGTCCCAAAACAAAAAGTCAGCAAATTGAATACAGATCAGAGGAGCATGGCTAGTCCTCAGTATGCATCAGAAACTCTGCAAAGAGACTGCAAGTTGTTTCAAGGTGAGGGGAGCACTGACTGGCTTTTCCACCGAAAACTCAAAATACCATAAACAAGAGGAACAAGTGGCAGCAGAATTGTGCATGTTATTTGCTGAAGAGATATCTAGATAGGTAGCGTGCACTTCTGGAGCTCTACATAACAGGAAATAGTGCTGCCATCTAGTGCTCTAGCTAATGTATAACATTGTTGCAGAATTGCTGCCATATAGTGCTGCAGACACGTGCACACTCCAGACTTTCAAATAAAAGGGATACTAAACCCAATTTTTTTTCTTTTATGATTTGGACAGAGCATGCAATTTTAAGCAACTTTATTATTTACTCCTATTATCAAATGTTCTTTGTTCTCTTTGTATCGCTATTTGAAAAAGCAGGAATGAAAGCTAAGGAGCTGGCCCATTTATGGTTCAGCACCCTGGATAGAGCTAGCTGATTGGTGGCTACATTTAGCCACCAATCAGCAAGCGCTACCCAGCTGCTGAACCTAAAATGGACCGGCCCATAAGTTCTAATTCCTGCTTTTGAATTAAAGATACCAAGAGAACGAAGAAAAAGTGATAGCAGAAGTAAATTAGAAAGCTGCTTAAAATGGCATGCTCTGTCCAAATAATGTAAGAAAAAAAATTGGGTTTAGTATCCCTTTAAGAATAACAAGCAAAGTAAGAACATACAATTTTAAACAACTTACTTCAATTTGGTAATTGAAGTAAGTTGTTTAAAATTGTATGTTCTGTGTCATGAAAGAAAAATGTTGGGTTTTATGTCCCTTTAACAGGTCAATATGCTACTAAGATGGCAGACTCCACAAAAAAAATTTTGCAAATCCCAAGGGTCACAGTCACTTTAAATAAAAAACAACAACAAATTTTGACAAATGGTTCACCTTGCTCTATGCAGGACACATAAGCCTCTGACTAGGAAAACTGTGGCTCTGTACATGCAAGAGGAGCAGATATGCTGTGAGGTTTAGCTCTATAACCAATTATGTTATATGGGGAGATAAAGAACTGTATTGCCCAGCTCTGAGTAAAAAAAACAAAAACGCAAAAAAACAATGGGGTATAAAAAAACACTTAAAGGGATGTGAAATAATTCCGGTGCATACAATTTTAAACAAAGTTGAGATTTACTTCTATTATCTAATTTGTTTCATTCTTGGTATCCTTTGTTGAAAAGCACACCTAGGTAAGCAGCAATGCACTGTTGGAAGTTAACAACTGATTGGTGGCTGCGCATTTATGCCTTTTGTCATTGGTTCACCATATGTGTTCAGCTAACTCCCAGTTGTGCATTTTTGTTCCTTCAACAAAGGATACAAAAATAATAAAGCAATTTGGTAATAGAGGTAAACTATAAAGTTGTAGTATGCTTTATCTGAATCACACAAAAAAAATGTTGGGTCTCATGTCCCTTTAATGGAAAATTGGGACATGTCACGGGAACATATTTTAATAAAATAAATAAAATCTCTTAACAAATAAGAGCACAAGATCTGGGTCCATGACAGTAAGTTTGGTTAATTTATGGTCTACTCACATTATTATCGGTTATTTGTAGAGCGCCCACAGATTCCGCAGCGCTATAAACAAAGGGGGAGTACAACAAAACAATTATAGGGTAGAGGGCCCTGCCAAGAGTTGCACTGTTGTAGTCAGCTCTTAAGAAGGTGATCTGCAAACAGCTGGACTCTTAGGCTTACATGCTAGGGGGGTTCAGGGGATTGCAGTGGAGGAGAGGAACTGGTATTAGGAAAGGTTAGCGTAGGTTGTATGCGTCCCTGAACAGTAGAGTCTTTAGGGAGCACTTGAAGCTTTTAAAACTAGAAGAGAGTCTTGTAGAGCGAGGCAGAGAGTTCCACAAGATGGGAGCCAGTCTGGAGAAGTCCTGTAAACGGGAGTGTGATGAGGTGACAAGAGAGGAGGAGAGTAGAAGGTCATGAGTAGAGTGAAGGGGACGGGAGGGAGAGTATCTGGAGACAAGGTCTGAGATGTAGGGGGGAGCAGTGCAGTTGAGGGCTTTGTATGTAAGAGTGAGAGTTTTGTGTTTGATCCTAGAGGCAAGAGGAAGCCAGTGAAGGGATTGGCAGAGAGACGCAGCAGATGAAGAGCGACGTGTAAGGAAGATGAGTCTGGCAGAGGCATTCATTATGGATTGTAAAGGAGCTAGGTGGCAGGTGGGGAGACCAGAGAGGACAGAGTTGCAGTAATCAAGGCGGGAAAGAATGAGAGAGTGGATTAAAATCTTAGTTATGATGGAGTTGTCGACAGTTATAGAGATATTGGGGTGGAGGATTTTGGAAGAAGGGGGGAAAATGAGGAGCTCAGTTTTGGAGAGATTTAGCTTGAGGTAGTGAGAGGACATCCAGGAAGAGATGTGAGAAAGACAGTTAGTGCCACGGGTTAGCAAGGAAGGAGATAGTTCTGGTGCAGAGTAGATTTGGGTGTCATCGGCATACAAATGATATTGGAAACCGTGGGACTTAATTAGGGAACCTAGTGATGACGTATAGATTGAGAAGAGAAGGGGACCGAGGACAGAGCCTTGCGGTACTCCGACAGAAAGTGGTGACGGGGCAGAGGAGGCCCCAGAGAAGGCAACACTGAAGGTACGGTTTGACAGGTAGGAAGAGAGAAACGAAAGGGCTGTGTCACAGATGCCGAAGGATTGGAGGGTTTGGAGCAAAAGAGGGTGGTCGACAGTGTCAAAGGCTGCGGACAGATCAAGGAGGATAAGCAGAGAGAAGTGGCCTTTTGATTTAGCTGTAAGTAGGTCGTTGGTGACTTTAACAATAGCTGTCTCTGTGGAGTGATAGGGACGAAATCCAGATTGCAGCGGCTCAAGAAGGGAGTTTAATGTAAGGAAATGGGATAGGCGTGCATATACTAGTTTTTCGAGAAGCTTTGAAGCAAGAGGGAGGAGGGAAATAGGGCGGTAGTTGGATGGGGAGGTAGGATCAAGGGAAGGTTTTTTGAGGATAGGTGTGACCAGTGCATGTTTCATCGATGAGGGAAATGTACCAGTGCTGAGGGAGAGGTTGAAAATGTGTGTTAGTATAGGGGTAAGGGTAGCAGAGAGAGAGGGGAGCAGCTGTGAGGGGATAGGGTCAAGGGGACAGGTAGTGAGGTGAGAGCGCAGTATAAGTGGCTCCTCACATAGAAACAGGCCTGTGTATTTATTAGAGTGCTACATTAGCATTACAAGTAGAGCTTGCTCTTGATAGCATCCTCTAACGTGTTAAAGATCCAAGACGAAACCCAGGTCTTCACCCAAAATCTAAAGATTTAAGACAAAAGCCATCCATGTTGAGAAGATTTTCCTGAGATACTTTCATTAATTTCAACAATAAAAATAAATATTCACATAACCAAAAAGTTTGAATGGCTGTCTCATTGCCAGTTAAAGTAGGACGGAGACATTCTACTTAAAATCTTAGAGAGGACTGGGTATGTAGGAACTTCACTTCTTGAACAGTTTAGTAAAATGGGAGAAAACGGACCATCCCAATGCACGGGAATGGTGGATATTACTTGGAGAAATAAAAAGGTTACTAAAAGTTTCATAGAGTACTTCATGTCATGGGGTGTGAAAATAGTATGAATTACAACAGAGTAATTAGCCTGAGCAAAGGCCACATATTGATTATCTGTCCACTGTGGCTCTCTGTTTATAATCCCTAGGGGTGGAGGATTATTTTAAACTGTAAAAGTTCAACAGTAATATTAGCATTTTAAATTTAGGGTTCACGTCAAGCATAAAGTTCCTTTACTCTCTGGATTTGTCGATCCTGCATTTATCTGTACTTCTACTAAATTTGTATACTTTGTGTAAGCATGAAAGGCACCTAACACGAATAACAATGTATGAATGTTAAATTACAATGGAGTGTGGTCTTTATGTTATTCCTAAATAGATTTTTCTGCGATTCTGTCCTTACAGAAAAGCACAGCATAAGGTGGGGGCATATGAGTCAACTAACCTAGCTAGAGACAAAGATAAACACTAAAAATAGTTATTCATTTTAATCAGTTGCATTTCAAGGAATATTCTATTCCTATAGTTATGGCTGTGGCACATTAGATGATGTTACATATTTTTTATTTGGATGGATGTTTAAATTATTAGGAAAAAAACAAACATTTTCAGTAGAACCCTAAGCAAATAACTGGTCAAAATAATATTCAATCAAAATTATAAAAAAAATAAGAGAAATTATTTTGCATTATGCAAGATGACAGGAAATTTAAAAAAAAATCTATGTAGGACTAAGCATGACCAAGGTTCTTAATGTCATGTACAAATTTATCTTCATTATTTGCTCAGTTTGATGAAATTACTGCGCACATAGAACACAAATGCAAAATATTCAAACAGATTTTAAAAGTAATGAAAATACGATTAAACACAACACAAGGGGGCTAGTGTCGTTTTTTTTTTAATTAAATGTAAAAGTGCCGCCTCTCCGAAGAGTCTGATGACTAATGACGACGGAGGTGCAAGTTACTCAGCTGTCTCCTAAACCAGAGCACCATACTCCCTTATCTCTAATTGCTTGCTAAATCTCTGGACCGTGTGCTTGAGTCACTCAAGGCAGACAACTTTTTTGTTACTATGAATAATTCAGGGCTCTACAGCATTTATATTTAAAAAGGGAAACTATTATCACTTAAAATTTTACACTAAATTAACCAATTAATACCATTAATACCATTAGAAGTATCATACAAAACACAATGGCCTAGATTATGAGTTTTGCGTTATGGTGCGGTACTACTACCACTACTGAAAAATTGGCCATTGCGCGGTAATGGTCGTTAACTCATATTACGAGTCTAGGCGGTATAGCTATACCGCAAGCATTTTAGCCTGTAACGCAACATCCATTCTGCACTCAAAAAAATGACGTTTCCATAGCGCAGTATTACAGGTTGTGCATTCCAGCTAAAATGCTTGCGTTACAGCCGATAACCGATACGATTCATTGAGCGATCTGAGACCAGTAGTTATTGATTTTGTGAAACAAAAATGTTTCACAAAACTCATAACTGAAATGTTACAAAGTACACTAACACCCATAAACTACCTATTAACCCCTAAACAGCCACCCTCCCGCATCGTAAATACTATATTACACCTATTAACCCCTAATCTGCCACCCACATCGCGACTATTAAATAAACCTATTAACCCTTAATCCGCCGCCTACATCGCCACCGCTAAATTCAATTATTAACCCCTAATCCGTCGGCCCCCTACATTGCGACAACTGAATAAAGTGATTAACCCCTAATCCGCCTCTCCCCGACACTAAATAAAACTATTAACCTCTAAACCGCTGGCCCCCCACATCGCAACTAATAAACTAAACCTATTAACTCCTAAACCGCCAGACCCCCACATCACAAAACACTAAATTAAACTATTAACCCCTAAACCTAACACCCCCCTAACTTTTAATTTAAAGTTACAATATAATTATTTAAAAATAAATACACTTACCTGTGAAATAAAAAAAACTAAAACATTAAACTATAAATTAACCTAACATAACTATATTAATAAAATTACAAAAAAACTACATTAAAAAACCTAATACTACGAAAAAAATAAAAAAATCTAACATTACAAACTCTAAGATAACAAAAATGATAAATGAAATTATCAAAAATAAAAACAATTACACCTAATCTAATAGACCTATACAAATAAAAAAAACCTGCCAAAATAAAAACACCCCCTAACCTACAATAAACTACAAATAGGCTTTTGTAGGGCATTGCCCTAAGTTAAACAGCTCTTTTAACTAGAAAAAAAATGCAAAGTCCCCCCAACAGTAAAACCCCCCACCCAACCAACCCCCAAAATAAAAAATCTAAGCTACCCATTGCCCCTAAAGGGGCATTTGTATGGGCATTGCCCTTAAAAGGGCATTCAGCTCTTTTACTGCCCTTAAAAGGGCATTCAGCTCTTTTACAGGCCCAAAGCCTAATCTTAAAAAAAAAAACACCCTAAAAACAAAACAAAAAAAAACCTAACACTAACCCCAGAATATCTACTCACGGTTCCTGAAGTCCGGACATCCATCTCCATTCAGGCGGCGAGAAGTCTTTATCCAGGCGGTGACATCTTCATCTATTGCAGGGGCGCCTTCTATCTTCATCCTGGTGGCGTGGAGCAGAGCTATCCAAGACCGGCAATGACATCCTGCGCAGAGCGTCGTTTTCATACGGTCACCGCCGTACACTGAAGTTGAATGCAAGGTACCCGTTTAAAAATGGCGTACCTTGCTTTCTTATTGGCTGATTTGATTCTTCAAATTCAAATCAGCCAATAGGATGAGAGCTACTGAAATCCTATTGGCTGTTCAAATCAGCCAATAGGATTTCAGTAGCTCTCATCCTATTGGCTGTTTTGAACAGCCAATAGGATCTAAATAGCTCTCATCCTATTGGCTTATTTGAATTTGAAGAATAAAATCACCCAATAGGAATGCAAGGTACACCATTTTTAAACGGGTATCTTGAATTCAACTTCAGTGTTTGGCGGTTATTGTATAAAGAGGACGCTCCGCTCAGGATGTCATAGCCGGTCCTAGATAGCTCTGCGCTGCCGGGATGAAGATAGAAGATGCCCCTGCGATGGATGAAGATGTCGCTGCCTTAGACTAAGTTTTTTTTATTTTGGGGGGTTGGTTGGGTGGGGGGGTTTACTGTTGGGGGGACTTTGTATTTTTTTCTAGGTAAAAGAGCTGTATATCTTAGGGCAATGCCCTACAAAAGGTAGTTTATTGTAGGTTAGGGGGTGTTTTTATTTTGGTGGGGCTTTTTTATTTTTATAGGGCTATTCGATTAGGCGTAATTGTTTTTATTTTTGATAATTTCGTTTAATATTTTTTGTAATCTTAGAGTTTTTTATTTTTCGTAATTTTTTGTAGTATTAGGTTTTTTAAATGTGTAAATTAGGTTTTTTTAATTGGTAGTTTTTTTAAAAAAAGTTTTAGAATACTTATGTTAGGTTAATTTATAGTTTAATGTTAGTTTTTTTTTTATTTCACAGGTAAGTTTTTATTTATTCTAAGATAGTTATATTGTAACTTTTAATTTAAAGTTAGGGAGGTGTTAGGTTTAGGGGTTAATAGTTTAATCTAGTGTTTTGCAATGTGGAGGGCAGGTGGTTTAAGAGTTAAAAGGTTTAGTTTATTAGTTACAATGTGTGGGGCGGCGGTTTAGGGGTTAATATGTTCATTTAGTGTCTGCGATGTTGGGGAGCGGCGGATTAGGGGTTAATAACTTTATTTAGGTGTTGGAGGATTAGGGGTTAATAACTTTTATTAGTGTCTGTGATGTCGGGGAGCGGCGGATTAGGGGTTAATAACTTATTATTTTAGGCGATGTCAGAGAGCGGAGGATTAGGGGTGTTTAGACTAGGGGCTTATGTTAGGGTGTTTCTTTCCCCCGTAGACATCAATGGGGTTGCGTTACGGCAATTTGCCATTCCTCGTTCGCAGGTGTTAGTTTTTTTCTAACACTCTCTCCCCATTGATGTCCATGGGGGAAAGTGTGCACGAGCACGTAAACTCAGGCCTTGGCTTTTGTGCAGTATGGAGCTTAACGCACCATAACGCACAGCACAAGGAGGTTTTTCAGTAACTCGTAATGGCAGTGATATGGAAAGTGCGGTACCGCTCATTTTATTGCGTTATTTAAGCACCCTGTTTAGCGCAAAACTCGTAATCTAGGTGAATGTTTGCAAACAAGTAGTGAATTGTTTCAAAATATTTTTTAATGAGCCAAATATACAAACATAACTAGATTATATGTATCGCTATATTATTACTTGTGACACTTATCAGGAAATGTATATAATGATGAACACCTGGGCTTTTACTTTGTTTTGAAAGTATCTACCTGGGTCCTCTGCAGAAAATGATAAGGAATTATATTTGCATGGCCTGGTCAATTATATTTGTTTCTTATATAAATAGGAATAACCAAAAACAAACTTTAAAAGGAAGAATCTGGTATTCTGATTCTTTTTTTCATGGAATATTACTACATTTTACGCAGCTGTCATTGCAACATATAAACTATCATGGTGAACAAGATATGACTTGTAGATATTAGTTAGACAAGAATCAAATGTTATTTAGTCATTACATATTTACACAATCTGTACTTTCCCATCAGACAAAAAAAATAAAAAATCTCCAACCTGGCAAGTATTAGAAAGATATTTAAAGGGACATTGTACACTAGATTTTTCGTTGCATAAATGTTTTGTGAATGATCCATTTATATAGCCCATCTGGTGGGAGTATTTTTGTAAAAATGTATAGCTTTGCTTGTTTTTTTAATAACATTGTAATGATTTACAGACTCCTAAGCCCCAAAGGTCTCATCTCATAGTCTTCACCTGTCAATCAACTAAAGACTATGGCGGGCGGAGGAACGGCGGTTATCGTTCCTGCATTAAAATGTAAATATCTAAGAAGATCTACATAAATTACAGATTTCATGAATTAAAGTCTAGCTCATTTTTTAAATTATATCCTATGACTTGAGCGAGTACGCTCAAGTTTACATTCCCTTTAAGTTCTAGAACCGCTCTATGTAAGCAGAATTTGCAACAATGTTTGTAGCAATGTTATACATAGCGTGCTAAACACACCTGCACACTCTTATGCTTATTTAGATTTACTCTTCAACAAACAAAGGATACCAAGAAAATGAAGCAAATTTGATAACAGAAAACAGAAATACATTTTAAAAATTCTAAACCATGAAATGTTCATTTTGGCTTTACTGTTCCATTAGCAGTGAAGAAAAAAACAAAAACAAAAAAAAACGCAGATCTAACACAAAGATAGTTTAGATAGTTTTAAAATGTATTTCTGTTTTCTGTTATCAAATTGAACAGGCAGAGTCCAAAAAGATGCTAACAATGTGTTTTATAGTGGATTAAAATACTATTGCCAAAATGTCTGAAGAAAAAAGATTACTGGAGTTTACACTAAAAAACTATGAGTCAACCATTGTTTGTGATTGATTAGGATCGTCTTTAATTTAACCATGAAAATAACAGAGCAAAACATTTTCCATAGATCTTTCCATAGATGGAATGTATTAAAATAGATGCCAACGAATATAATAGGACATATTTTCTTTATTGAAAAATAAATCTGAAGTTAAGAGCCTACATGGAGAGATTCAATTAAATGCAGTGTCATGGATACTGGTTTATGATAATTACCTCTTGCTGTAACTTTTCTAATTTCTGTTGTAACTCAAGAAAATATCGTGATGTTATGAGGCCCTGGTGGGATTTATCCAAGCAATCTCGTGCCAGCTCAAAGATCTGATGGTGGGTGAAACTAAGAACTCCATCTGCCAGGGGGAGCACACTGTCAGGTGAATAGTTGGTGATAATATCCTGAAGTCGTTCTTCCATCTGAGCTGTAGCCTAATTAAAAATATTAACAAACTTAACCAGAAACCACTCAAGCAGTAACAAATCAGCTCATGTGTTTGCCATTTTTCACATGCGCTTTAAAAGGCAAAGTAAGCTCAAAAGGTCAAAATAATTTTTACATCTCAATAATAGAAGCTAGAACACATAATACAATTATTAATACAAACCCAAATGCTAAGTAAATGTAAAAGTCAGCAAACAATGGGGTCTTGCATTTTTTTCAGAAAGTGGAATTGTAAACTGCTTATTAAAGAGACAAAAAGAACTAAATATTCTATATTTACTTGGAAACTAGTGATCTGGATTTTAAATAAAATGTTGACTTGATCCAAAAAGGGAACAAATGCTACAAAGAATGAACAATATTCAAGCAAACGATTTGCCTCAGAATATTATGCAGATAAAAATATTTTTGGTTCCAAATGACTGATTTCTTTGCTTTGTATCGTGTTATTATTTGTATCACTTTGAACAAACATATTAAGGAGAATGAAAAATGCTCTAGTTATAGGTTCTTCACAGATGTCTATACCGTATATACTCTGCCATAAGCAATATTTCAATATGTAAGAATTAAATTGGTTTCTTTGGAGAATTAGTCTCTGCAGTGTGGTGATAACACATTTTTCATTTTAGTGACACTTTCTTGCTTAGGATATATATTCCATAAGTACTTATCCAAACCAACATCCTGCAACTGATGAACATATTTCTACTTTACAGAAAGAACATTAAATGAGGGCACCATGATATGAGAAACAGGTTCTGATTACAGGTAATGGTGTGCATCATTTTTATTTACAACACATAAAAATACTAAGTACATAGGTTGTAAGTCATAGAATATTTTGTGAGGATTAATGACTATGTTAAAACACCAAGACATCATTAAATTGTTAAAGCTGAAGCACATTTCTAGGGATTAACAGAGTCAACTGTAAATGAAAAGGAGAGTGTGCATTATGCATAAAATTACCTTGGGGAATCGTTCTTTATATACATGGTTCATCATAATTATTTCATGGTCACAGCATGCAGACGTACGTCCAGGGCTGCAAACAAAGAAAATGATCTCTTAAGTTGCTCGGAACTAACAGCAGTTCATATATCAATAGAATTACTAGAGGGGAAAAAAAGAATATTTCACAACAAATTAGAAGAAAATCTGTGCATGTTGTCACCAAAGAAGACGTGATAAATAAAAAAGGATAAACCCATTAGAGAAACTTAACTATAAAGCAAGGGATGAAGTAATGTTTGTAAACAGAGAAAAGTTTTCATTTATATCACACATATATATATTTTTTTTTACACACACATATATATATATATACACACACACACACATATATATATATACACACACACACATATATATATATATACACACACACACATATATATATATATACACACACATATATATATATATACACATACACACACACACATATATATATATATACATACACACACACACATATATATATATATATATATATATATATATATATATATATACATACACACATACATACTCATATATACAAATACTGTGAATATAAATATATATATATTATTTTTTTTAAATCTATAGAAGTATATATTAGTCAGGAAAATATATCTGAATCAGATATAAGTGTAACGGAGGTGTTGGCAATAAAAAAAAATGTATAGTGATCTACATGTATTTGCCCATATTAATGAATGGCTACTATTTTGTTTTTCTGTATAAAGAGTTTGATTTTTTTTATCATTTATTAAAAGGGGATTTCATCATCTATGAATTTCAATTTTCAATTTAAAATAAACAAATTGCTACAATGAAACTGAACATCTAGTGAAAACTGCATAGAACAAGTACTACACATAAAATAGCTGCTAAGTCTAACACATGTTTGACCTGATCACATAATTATTATATTCTGTGAATTCTTACACATGCTCAGTAGGAGCTGGTGACTCAGTAATTGTAAATATAAAAAGACTCTGCACATTCTTAATGGAAGCAAATTGCACAGTTGTTTAAAATTGCTGCTTTATCTGAATCATGAAAGCTTAATTTTGACTTAAGTGTCCCTTTAACATTCTGGTGTCAAAATGTGGTTCATTGCAGAAGGGCAAAGTTTATCTTAATGAATTTTCGCTTGTAAACACAGCAGCTTGTACACACCTGAGACTTCTGGATCGAGGGCGCATTTGAGTGGTCCTGCATCTGTCATCGCTGGCAATGCTTTCAGTGCAGAAATGTTTGGACAAAAAATGCAGTTCATCAGGTGTGGGCTGATATGGTAACTGGTGTAACTTCTCTTGGGAAGAACAGGATGACTGTGGAGCAGAAGAGAAAGTCAAGTTATCCTTGCAGTTGCTACAGACATATTCACATATTATAAAATCAAATGTAACCATTAGGATAATGACAAAAACACAAATATACTCATTCTTCTAGTGACATTCACACAGTTAGCAAGACTTACACACAATACTTCAAGTTGTGAAATACCAAATTCAAAGGCAAGTCTATATCTCTCTCAAGTTGAAACAGACGGATTACTTTTGTTTTGTAATATAAATATTAGTCCAGAAGGCAGATGAATGAGAATGAAACAAGCCCACATGTGTAAAATAAATGTAAATACAAAAATAAAAGCCAAATTAAATTATTATTGGGAACAAAAATACTAGGACAAGTCAAGGTATAGGCTACAACAACAAAAAAAAGTCTAATATAGGGGAAAAGAGACAAAAAAAGGAAAAAAAATATTATTTGCCGTAGTAAAGCCTATAAATATCCTTATCAATATTTTATATCTTAGGATGTAAGTGTATGTGTATAAACACAAATTTGATATAGTGAATTACAGTGCTTTCCAAATATTATTTTTTTTAATAGCGTTGGCGATCAGCAGTGTTGCCAAGCTGCAACCCAAGTGGAACAGACCACAAATACTGCACAACAAATGCCTGAAGCAGAGTCTGACTACCTGGCAATATTTAGTCCCTTAAAGGGACACTTAAGCCACATTTTTTTTTCTTTCATGATTCAGGTAGATAGAGCATAACATTTCAAACAACATTCCAATTCACTTCTATTATCTAATTTGCTTCATCCTTTAGATATCCTTTGTTGAAGAAATAGCAATGCACATGGGTGAGCCAATAACACAAGGCATCTATGTGCAGCAATGAATCAGTAGCTACTGAGCCTATCTACATATGTTTTTTTAGCAAAGGATATAAAGAGAATGAAGCAAATTAGATAATAGAAGTAAATTAGAACATTTTTTAAAAATGGCATACTCTTTCTATATCATGAAAGAAAAAATGTAGGTTTCATGTCCCTTTAAACTACTGTGAAAGGCAACCATCCACTTGTATCCCTGAAACCTGATGGTTGGCTGCCATTCCATGAACACCTTAGGAAGCTAAAAAAAACATTGATCTAAGGTCAAAGCCTGTTTCTTCCTTGTGCTTGAGCCAATGACCACAAGTTACACAACTCCTGCTCAAATGCATATGTTCTGTTTCAGTCATGTAGACACGGCTATGGAATGACACAGAGGGACAATGAAATGCTAGACAGACCTACGCCATGATCACTTTATTACCCTAGTAGTTCCTTGGATTATATGCTCTCTGGATCCCACTCAATGTCAGAAATAAGTTAAAAGGAGTATCCCTTATGCTCTTATACTAACTTAGGCACATAATTCATTATTTAATGTTAATACTGTGGATAACTAGTATATATTACATACAGTCTACACCTGCTATATACAGAGGTGTCTCCAGGAACCGTATATAGGGGGACAAATATTGTGGTAAGAAAAAACATTATTGTGAGAGAGATGAAACTAGTAGGTCTGATGTAATGCTCAGTTAATTACATGATATAGACAGATGCTGAGATATGTTTTGACCTACACAACTATTTTTAAATTACACCAGTACAAATGGTCTCTTAAATAGAGTACTGCATGCTTTCGTATTTAACCCTAATACTCATTAATAATATAAATATCTTCTGACTATTAAATGTTGGATAAATGCATCAGTGAAATGACATATGTGGTCTTTACCACTAAGTTATACAACAAAAGTATTAGTCATAAAGTTGATCTAACCAAAGAACGTAACATTAATTATAAACTATTTCACAGTCGAGCCGGGTAGGTCTCACCAAAGATCCCTTCCATTCCAGTGGGAACTTCCCACAAAACATGGGGGATATAAGAATACAGCAGTGCACATTGCAATTACTATTAAATAATGTACATACAACATATACAGTAGATGCCACAAAGAAAGTCAAAGCCAAGAAGGTCTACATAGTCATCTGTAGTCGTGCCCAAAAAGATCTGTATGCACTTAGCTAAAAAGTTTAGTAAAATATCCCAAAAAGAACTAATTTTAAGGCCAAGCTTAAAAATCCCAATGAGAAAAGAACAAGGTCCTCCTCTCTCATGATGCAGATGTTAAAGGACCACTATATACAGCAGAACTGAATAATAGACAAATACACAATAAAAACACAATGCAATAGCACGTTGTTTGAATTTGGAATGAGAAGTAACTTTTTTTTTTGGTAAATTATAAAGTTAATCCAATTTTTCCTCCCACTGTATTATATGACAGACATCAGCCAATTACAAAATTAATATAAGTATATTCTGTGCATTTTTTCATATGCTCAGTAGGAGCCAGAGTGTCAGAAAGTGTGCATATAAATAAAAATTGCACATTTTAATTAATGGAAGCATATTGGAAAGTTTTTTTGTTTTTTAAATTGCATGCATCTCAATCATGAAACTTTAATTGTACTGTCCCTTTAATGCCAAAAGAATGTGTTAAAAAAACAAACAAAATAAAAACATAAAACCAAGATATTTCTTGGACAAACAACCTGTCTAGAAGACAGAAACCAAAACAATCAGACATAAAACCATTGCAGTGGGTGAGTTACATCTCTTTACAATAGCCTTGAAGATCAAACTAAAGACATCTAATAAATCATCTTTCATAGTGAGAAGCCTAGCTGTACTAAACACATATACTAACTGAAACAACAATAAACTAAAACAAAAATAAATAAAAATTAAACAATAGGTGATAACACACCTGACAATGAAGAGTTAATGTCTTTATTATGTTTTCCTTAAAGATGTTTCATTTTCTTCTGTTTATCAAATACTTTTATATAGTAGATGGCAGAGTTCAATGAAAGGAAGTGTTACTTGTGATTGCTTGTATATTACCTTAAGACCCTGGGACTTTATACATCAAATATTTTATTACTACATAGACAGGCTGTGTTGACAGTTTCTGATTAGCTACAACATTTGATTGTCAGAAACAAATCTCTCCTGCTAGTGAGCAGGACATCTCAAGGATTCAAAGCCCTTGAAGACGGAGTGGGGCAAAGAACCATCAAAAATAGTCATAAGACATATCCAGTTTACAAGTACAAGCAATTTGTAAACTCTATATATTACATAAATTACTTGAGACTTGTGGAAAGGTACCAGAACACACCAAATAAAAATGTAATTTAGAACATACTATTCCCAAGTGTGTTAGGTCAGTAACAACTTTGTAAATCGAATGGTACCATTTTCATGAAGAATTGCATAATAGTTATTATCTTATTTTTAGCAGAAGCTAATAAACTAAAAAAAAATCACTCCCAGGTAGCTCTCTTTTTAAATAAAAAACAAGTGATTTGAACCAATAACAGTGCCAAACTATATTATCTATATATTATCTATATATATGCAACTTGCTATGCGTGTTAGAATAACTTGTGCTATTCACAAGCTGTTGAAGAAACAAACATAGAACAAAACTATTGTGTTTGCATACTAAAACATTACACATCCAATGTATTGTAAATGTGAAAAGCAAATACAACAAACACATACTGCCCATTGCTTGCTAGCAAAATAAATTTAAATGGCCTCTACAGCTCTAGTATCAAAAAAACAGAATTTATGCTTACCTGATAAATTACTTTCTCCAACGGTGTGTCCGGTCCACGGCGTCATCCTTACTTGTGGGAATATCTCTTCCCCAACAGGAAATGGCAAAGAGTCCCAGCAAAGCTGGCCATATAGTCCCTCCTAGGCTCCGCCCACCCCAGTAATTCGACCGACGGACAGGAGGAAAAAAATAGGAGAAACTATAGGGTGCCGTGGTGACTGTAGTTAGAGAAAATAATTCATCAAACCTGATTAAAAAACCAGGGCGGGCCGTGGACCGGACACACCGTTGGAGAAAGTAATTTATCAGGTAAGCATAAATTCTGTTTTCTCCAACATTGGTGTGTCCGGTCCACGGCGTCATCCTTACTTGTGGGAACCAATACCAAAGCTTTAGGACACGGATGAAGGGAGGGAGCAAATCAGGTTACCTAAACAGAAGGCACCACGGCTTGCAAAACCTTTCTCCCAAAAACAGCCTCCGAAGAAGCAAAAGTATCAAATTTGTAAAATTTGGCAAAAGTGTGCAGTGAAGATCAAGTCGCTGCCTTACATATCTGATCAACAGAAGCCTCGTTCTTGAAGGCCCATGTGGAAGCCACAGCCCTAGTAGAGTGAGCTGTGATTCTTTCAGGAGGCTGCCGTCCAGCAGTCTCGTAAGCCAATCGGATGATGCTTTTAAGCCAAAAGGAAAGAGAAGTAGAAGTCGCTTTTTGACCTCTCCTTTTACCAGAATAGACAACAAACAGAGAAAATGTTTGTCTGAACTCTTTTGTAGCTTCTAAATAGAATTTTAGAGCACGGACTACATCTAAATTGTGTAGCAAACGTTCCTTCTTTGAAACTAGATTCGGACACAAAGAAGGTACAACTATCTCCTGGTTAATATTTTTGTTGGAAACAACCTTTGGAAGAAAACCAGGCTTAGTACCTTAGTACAAAACAACCTTATCTGAATGGAACACCAGATAGGGCGGAGTACACTGCAGAGCAGATAACTCAGAAACTCTTCTAGCAGAAGAAATAGCAACCAAAAACAAAACTTTCCAAGATAACAACTTAATATCTATGGAATGTAAAGGTTCAAACAGAACCCCTTGGAGAACTGAAAGAACTAGATTTAAACTCCAGGGAGGAGTCAAAGGTCTGTAAACAGGCTTGATCCTAACCAGAGCCTGAACAAATGCTTGAACATCTGGCACAGCTGCCAGTCGTTTGTGTAGTAAGACAGATAAAGCAGAAATCTGTCCCTTTAGAGAACTCGCTGATAATCCTTTATCCAAACCTTCTTGTAGAAAGGAAAGGATCTTAGGAATTTTGATCTTATTCCATGGGAATCCCTTGGATTCACACCAGCAGATATATCTTTTCCATATTTTATGGTAAATTTTTCTAGTTACCGGTTTTCTGGCTTGAACCAGAGTATCTATCACAGAATCTGAAAACCCACGCCTTGATAGAATCAAGCGTTCAATCTCCAAGCCGTCAGCTGGAAAGAGACCAGATTTGGATGTTCGAATGGACCCTGTACAAGAAGGTCCTGTCTCAAAGGTAGCTTCCATGGTGGAACCAATGACATATTCACCAGGTCTGCATACCAAGTCCTGCGTGGCCACGCAGGAGCTATCAAGATCACTGAGGCCCTCTCCTGCTTGATCCTGGCTACCAGCCTGGGAATGAGAGGAAACGGTGGAAACACATAAGCTAGGTTGAAGGTCCAAGGCGCTACTAGTGCATCCACTAGAGTCGCCTTGGGATCCCTGGATCTGGACCCGTAGCAAGGAACCTTGAAGTTCTCACGAGACGCCATCAGATCCATATCTGGAATGCCCCATAATTGAGTCAATTGGGCAAAGATCTCCGGGTGGAGTTCCCACTCCCCCGGATGGAAAGTCTGACGACTCAGATAATCCGCCTCCTAGTTTTCCACACCTGGGATGTGGATCGCAGATAGGTGGCAGGAGTGATCCTCCGCCCATTTTATTATTTTGGTCACTTCTTTCATCGCCAGGGAACTCCTTGTTCCCCCCTGATGATTGATATAAGCAATTCGTCATGTTGTCTGATTGGAATCTTATGAATCTGGCCTTTGCTAGTTGAGGCCAAGCCCTGAGAGCATTGAATATCGCTCTTAGTTCCAGAATGTTTATCGGGAGAAGAGACTCTTCCCGAGACCAAAGTCCCTGAGCTTTCAGGGATTCCCAGACCGCACCCCAGCCCACTAGACTGGCGTCGGTCGTGACGATGACCCACTCTGGTCTGCGGAAGCTCATTCCCTGGGACAGGTGGTCCAGGGTTAGCCACCAACGGAGTGAGTCTCTGGTCTTCTGATCTACTTGAATCACTGGAGACAAGTCTGTATAGTTCCCATTCCACTGTTTCAGCATGCACAGTTGTAATGGTCTTAGATGAATTCGCGCAAAAGGAACTATGTCCATTGCTGCAACCATCAACCCTACTACTTCCATGCACTGAGCTACGGAAGAACGAGGAATAGAATGAAGAACTTGAGAAATGTTTAGAAGTTTTGACTTTCTGACTTCTGTCAGGAAAATCCTCATTTATAAAGAATCTATTATTGTTCCCAAGAAGGGAACTCTTGTCGACGGAGACAGGGAACTTTTTTCTATGTTCACCTTCCATCCGTGAGATCTGTGAACGGCCAGAACGATGTCTGTGTGAGCCTTTGCCTTTGAAAGAGACGACGCTTGTATTAGAATGTCGTCCAAGTACGGTACTACTGCAATGCCCCTTGGTCTTAGAACCGCTAGAAGGGACCCGAGTACCTTTGTGAAAATCCTTGGAGCAGTGGCTAACCCGAATGGGAGGGCCACAAACTGGTAATGTTTGTCCAGAAAGGCGAACCTTAGGAACTGATGATGTTCTTTGTGGATAGGAATATGAAGATACGCATCCTTTAGATCCACGGTAGTCATAAATTGACCTTCCTGGATTGTAGGTAGAATCGTTCGAATGGTTTCCATTTTGAACGATGGTACGCTGAGAAATTTGTTTAGGATCTTTAAATCCAGAATTGGTCTGAAAGTTCCCTCTTTTTTGGGAACTACAAACAGATTTGAGTAAAATCCCATTCCTTGTTCCGCCGATGGAACTGGGTGTATCACTCCCATCTTTAACAGGTCTTCTACACAATGTAAGAATGCCTGTCTCTTTATTTGGTTTGAGGATAAGTGAGACATGTGGAACCTTTCCCCCAGTGATGTCTGAGATAATCTCTTTCAATTCTGGCCCAAAGAGAGTTTTACCCTTGAAGGGGATATTAAGCAATTTTGTCTTGGATGATACATCCGCTGACCAAGACTTTAGCCAAAGCGCTCTGCGTGCCACAATTGCAAACCCTGAATTTTTCGCCGCTAATCTAGCTAATTGCAAAGCGGCATCTAAAATAAAAGAATTAGCCAACTTAAGTGCGTGAACTCTGTCCATAACCTCCTCATATGGAGTCTCTCTACTGAGCGACTTTTCTAGTTCCTCGAACCAGAACCACGCTGCTGTAGTGACAGGAACAATGCACGAAATGAGTTGCAGAAGGTAACCTTGCTGTACAAAAATCTTTTTAAGCAAACCCTCCAATTTTTTATCCATAGGATCTTTAAAAGCACAATTATCCTCGATAGGAATAGTAGTGCGCTTGTTTAGAAGTAGAAACTGCCCCCTCGACCTTAGGGACTGTCTGCCATAAGTCCTTTCTGGGGTCGACCATAGGAAATAATTTCTTAAATATAGGAGGGGGGACAAAAGGTATGCCGGGCTTCTCCCACTCCTTATTCACTATGTCCGCCACCCGCTTGGGTATAGGAAAAGCGTCGGGGTGCACCGGAACCTCTAGGAACTTGTCCATCTTGCATAATTTCTCTGGAATGACCAGGTTGTCACAATCATCCAGAGTAGATAACACCTCCTTAAGCAGTGCACGGAGATGCTCTAATTTAAATTTAAATGTCACATCATCAGGTTCAGCCTGTTGAGAAATTTTTCCTGAATCTGAAATTTCCCCATCTGACCAAACCTCCCTCATGGCCCCTTCAGATTGGTGTGAGGGTATGACAGAGCAATTATCATCAGCGCCCTCCTGCTCTTCAGTGTTTAAAACAGAGCAATCGCGCTTTCTCTGATATGCAGGCATTTTGCATAAAATATTTGCTATGGAGTTATCCATTACAGCCGTCAATTGTTGCATAGTAATAAGCATTGGCGCGCTAGAAGTACTAGGGGCCTCCTGCGTGGGCAAAACTGGTATAGACACAGAAGGAGATGATGATGAACTATGTCTACTCCCTTCATCTGATGAATCATCTTGGGCAACTTTACTATTTGTGGCAGTACTATCCTTACTTTGTTTGGACGCTATGGCACAATCATCACACAATTTTGAAGGGGGAGACACATTGACTTTCATACATATAGAACATAGCTTATCTGAAGGTACAGACATGTTAAACAGGCCTAAACTTGTCAATAAAGCACAAAAACCGTTTTAAAACAAAACCGTTACTGTCTCTTTAAATTTCAAACAGAGCACACTTTATTACTGAATATGTGAAAAAGTATGAAGGAATTGTTCAAAATTTACCAAATTTTCACCACAGTGTCTTAAAGCATTAAAAGTATTGCACACCAATTTTCAGAGCTTTAACCCTTAAAATAACGAAACCGGAGCCAGTTACAGTTTTAACCCCTCTACAGTCCCAGCTACAGCCTTTGCTGCGACTTTACCAAACCCAGGGGGGAATACGATACCAAATGAAGCCTTCTAGGAACTTTTCCAACTACTTTCAGATCCTCGCACATGCATCTGCATGTCTTGCTCTCAAAAGTAACTGCGCAGCCTACAACTGGGAAGGCCCTTCCTGACTGGAAAGGTGTCTAACACAGTGCCTGACGTTAAAAAACGTTCCCCAAGTTTATAAGTGTGAATAACAAGCATAAACATGTATAAAATGCCCAAATAAAGCAATCGATTTTGCCCATAAAAGTGTCTACCAGTTTTATAGCCCATATTAAGCCCTTTATTCTGTTTGAGACTAAGAAAATGGCTTACCAGTCCCCATGAGGGGAAATGACAGCCTTCCAGCATTACACAGTCTTGTTAGAAATATGGCTAGTCATACCTTAAGCAGAAAAGTCTGCTAACTGTTTCCCCCAACAAACGATTTTAGTTACTGTCTGCTAAAATCATCTTCCTCTCACAAACAGAACTCTTCATCTTTTCTGTTTCAGAGTAAATAGTACATACCAGCACTATTTTAAAATAACAAACTCTTGATAGTAGAATAAAAAACTACAACTAAACACCACATACTCTTAACCATCTCCGTGGAGATGTTGCCTGTGCAACGGCAAAGAGAATGACTGGGGTGGGCGGAGCCTAGGAGGGACCATATGGCCAGCTTTGCTGGGACTCTTTGCCATTTCCTGTTGGGGAAGAGATATTCCCACAAGTAAGGATGACGCCGTGGACCGGACACACCAATGTTGGAGAAAAGGATACTTTACGTGGAAAATATAAAAAGTTAAATACTAGGGCTCGTCAAACTCAGGAGCCTGGGAGCCACTGGCAGGGCTGTCTAACACAGGGCAAAAGGGGCAGCTGTCCAGGGCCCAGTCTTTGTTGAGGGGCCTAAGAGTCATGCCAGACTGGTTCATGCCAGACTGCTAATGTCATGTGACATGGGGGGGGGGGGGGCACAGTCAGTTCTAATACTGTCACAGTCAAAAGTTAGCTGCTTATATTTATTTGTGAGAAACTGTGCCACACCATGCCGGTGTCATGTCATGTCATGTGACATGCCAAGCTAGTGCCATGTGCTGTTTTAGATGTGCACTGTGCAGCACTGAATGCTAAGCCCTAACTCGGCATCCAGCCAATCCCACTGCATCAGAAAAGGTCCTGCTGGGGTTACCACTGTTACCAGGTAACTGCTCTGGTGGTGGGAATTGTTTCTGGGTAGGGCTGACTGTAGGCGCATTCAGCAGAAAGCTGGAGTGGCAGGCACGTGAGGATTTGAGCATCTGTGCAGCTGCACACACTGCTCTCTTCAGTCTTGAGGCTGTGTGACTCATCTCACACTGTATCCATGCAGCCTTGGGCAGACAGCATCCAGTCTGCTGGTCCCCTTAGCCCTGCTCTTTCTGCTGAGGCCCTAAGATAAACTAACTGAAGTTTGGTAGAGGAACTGCACACACGCCCCTTCACCATGCAGCATTGTCTAGTGCAGGGTGAGAGGGAACTTGCTCCTAGCAAATAAGTGACATGTGCTGCTGTGGCTGACATATAGTGTCATGCTGATACTTCACACATTAAGGTAAGGTTTATTTTTATAGTTTTTTTTTCTCTCTGTCTCAGATTTTACAGCTTCCCATAGTAGTTTTGCTGTTCCAGCTTATATTTGTCTGCACCTCCATGCTTCCTCCTCAGTCTTTACCTTGCTTTGCTCCTGTTGGCTGCCCTAAATATCTTTAACCAGCTAACCTTACACCAGAATCACATTCAAAAGCATATTAAATTAATCCACAGTGGGGGAATTTATATATTTATTTACTTATTAGTATTGCTTAGTTCCAGTTTCACATATTGCAATTTATTTCATTTTTTGTTTTAAATGATTAGCCCAGCAGTGGATGATCCACTGCTGGGCTAATAATTTAAAAAAATATATAAAATAAATTGATTTAGTGTTTTTTTGGGATGTTGGGATGGAGAGCAAAATTCCATGGGTGGGGCAAGAAAATGTTTGCCCAGGTACCAGTCAATATTAAAGACAGCCCTGGCCACTGGCTCCTAACTTTTTGGGTTATTCTTCATAGATCTATATACAGATACCACTGTTTGGCTCCTAAAAGTATGTCTGCCTACTAAATATTATTACTGGCTCCAAAATTTTAAACTGATTTGTGGACCCCTGAAATACACTTTTATGTTTTAAATACTATTAAGGGAGCAGAATGGTGTAAATGTAAACTTATGAATTTAAAACCATTGTAATGCTGCTTTTTTGTGATATTTTGATGTTACCATTTTGTTGTTATCATTTTGTTGCCAAGAACATTTACTGCAGAGATTGGAAATAGTTTTTTTCAAAGACTTTCCAATAGTCATGAAAAAAAAAAAAAAAAATTAATAACCTTTAAAAAAAACAAACCATGATGAGCTAAATGAAAATATGAGAAACCGAATGCGATTCATAACTCTTGCTTTAAAAAAATAAAAACATAGTAGATGATTGAATGTTTTCCCTTAAATTCAAAATAAATAATATTACATTTTAATTTTGTGTGAAATTTATATTTCTTAAAACAGATCTACGCTACTGCACCTCTTGTTATCACTTGTCTCTGCTTGTATACAGATCTGCAATTCTCAAATATAAGATGTATACTCCAATATACAACCTCAGGGTAATTACATATTACTAAAGTGACACTGAACCCAAAATTTTTATTTTGTGATTCAGATAGAGCATGCAATTTTAAGCAACTTTATAATTTACTACTATTATCAATTTTTCTTCGTTCTCTTGCTATTTTTATTTGAAAAAAGAAGGTATCTAAGCTATTTGTTTGGTTTAGGACCCTGCACAGTACTTGTTCATTGGTGGATTCATTTATCCACCAATCAGCAAGAACAACCCAGGTTGCTCCCCAAAAATGGGCCGGCATCTGTAATTACCTTGTATTTAAGCCTCAGCAGACTGCCCCCTTATTTCAGTTCTTTTGACAGACTTGCATTATAGCCAATCAGACCTGTCTCCATGGTAAATTCACGTGCATGAGCTCAATGTTATCTATTTGAAACACGTGAACTAATGCCCTCTAGTGGTGAAAAAATATAAAAATGAATTTAGATTAGAGGCGGCCTTCAAGGTCTAAGAAATTAGCACATGAACCTCCTAGGTTTAGTTTTCAACTAAGAATACCAAGAGAACAAAGCAAAATTGGTGATAAAAGTAAATTGGAAAGTTGTTTAAAATTGCATGTCCTATTTGAAACATGAAAGTTTTTTTTGGACTTGATTGTCCCTTTAAGCAAGCTGAACACTAAAGATGCCTAAATAAACCATGCAGTTTTAAGAGACTTTCCAATATACTTCTATTATCAAATTAGCTTTGTTCTCTTTTATGCCCTTTATAGAGACATAAAACCAACTTTTTTCTTTAATGGTACAGACAGTGCTCACAATTTTAAACAACTTTCAGTTTACTTGTATTATCAAATTTGCTTCATTCTCTTGGTATTCTTTGTTGAAGGAGCAACAATGCATTTCAAAGAGCAAGCTGAACACACTGAGTGAGACAATAACTGGAGGCATATAAGTACAGCTGTCAATCAGCAGCTAGCTTCCAGTAGTACATTGCTGCTCCTGAGACTACATGTGTATGATTTTCAACAAATGATATCAAGAGAACAAAGCAAATTAGATAATAAAAGTAAAATGGAAAGTGGTTTAAATGGTATGCTTTATCTTAAATTGTTTAAAAAGATAGATAATCCCTTTATTACCCATTCCCCAGGTTTGCATAACCAACACTATTATATCAATATACTTTTTACCTCTGAGATTACCTTGTATCTAAGTCTCTGAAGACTGCCGCCTTATTTCAGTTCTTTTGTCAGACTTGCATTTTAGCCAATCAGTGACCTCTCATAAGCAACTTCACGGGCGTGAGCACAATGTTATCTATAAAGCTCACATGAATTAAAACCATATAGCTGTGAACAACTGTCAAATCCATTCAGATAAGATGCGGCCTTAAAGAGCTTAGAAATTAGCATATGAGCCTACCTAGGTTTAGCTTTCAACTAAGAATACCAAGAGAACACAGCACATTTGATGATAAAAGTAAATAGGAAGTTTATTTAAAATGACATGTCCTATCTGAATCATGAAAGTTTAATTTTGACTAGACATTCCCTTTAATAATGAAAGAAAAATGTGGTGGTGTTGGTGGGGGTTGTGTTATTCACCGACAGTTTTACTCTAATCCTGGCATCAGTTTTACTTTTCTTCTTTTCTGAACATTAATGTCATCAAAACGGGAAGAGTCTGATATAATACTGACATGGATGCACAATAGCGGTTTTTGTAAACAAATAATCTGTTCACTATTTATAAAAAAAAATATGTTTAAAATAGATAAAGTTTGAGGTGACATTCCCATAAATACATATTGTATCAAGGGAGAAAGAGAACTCAGAATGTACTGGCAAACAAAAAGCAAAACACAAAATGAATACAGCATTGTTTGTAAGAAGAACAGTCTACTTCCCCCACCCGTCATAGCATGAGATAAATGCGTAGCCTAACTACAGATTATTAACTTTCGTACATAGAACACGGAGACCTGAGAACGTTCTGCTTTGCAAAAGACATATAAAGTTATTGTGATAAGAACTCAGCATATTCTAGAATGTCATTAGCTTGTCATTAGCTTGGTTATAAACGCTGACATTTATGTATTTTTTTGTCTTACCATAGTTATAGCCCATCAGTCACATTTTGACAAGTCAAAACAATAAAGACAATTGTCCTTTTATAATTGTATCTACCAATAATTAAAATAGCAATAATCACAAAGATTTTGTTCATAATTTAACAAGACGTGATTTTTGGCACCAAGTCTCACTCTTTATTGGGCTGAGTTTCAGACAAACCAAAAGAAAGATGTGGTAATATAACAATAAAAAAAAGATTGATGAGCATTTTTGTTTTTTTAATTCAAATTCATTATTATGTTTACAAAGAGAGAAGTGCTCTACCAGGAACGAACAACAGCTCAGTGGCTTGTTCTATGGCGATTTACCACCCGGAAGCAGCCTCTTTTAGACCAGTGTGCTTTTCACAGAAGAAAACTTTCCTGAAGTATATCAGTCTGATCCCGCCAAGTAAGGTCAGTCCAGCCCCGAAATACCAGGCAATTCTCCTCTGAACAAGGAACATGACAACCCCAGACGATCGTTTCGGCCTCCTATGGGCCTCGTCAGTGAGGTGCAGCCACATTCCTCTAAGCACACTGGGCAAGGAGTCCACGTCTGGTTTCCCCCATCACCCATAGGGAGACTTCCCAAGGGTCATAATAATTTGCATACAAAGAGAGAAGTGCTCTACCAGGAACGAACAACAGCTCAGTGGCTTGTTCTATGGCGATTTACCACCCGGAAGCAGCCTCTTTTAGACCAGTGTGCTTTTCACAGAAGAAAACTTTCCTGAAGTATATCAGTCTGATCCCGCCAAGTAAGGTCAGTCCAGCCCCGAAATACCAGGCAATTCTCCTCTGAACAAGGAACATGACAACCCCAGACGATCGTTTCGGCCTCCTATGGGCCTCGTCAGTGAGGTGCAGCCACATTCCTCTAAGCACACTGGGCAAGGAGTCCACGTCTGGTTTCCCCCATCACCCATAGGGAGACTTCCCAAGGGTCATAATAATTTGCATACAAAGAGAGAAGTGCTCTACCAGGAACGAACAACAGCTCAGTGGCTTGTTCTATGGCGATTTACCACCCGGAAGCAGCCTCTTTTAGACCAGTGTGCTTTTCACAGAAGAAAACTTTCCTGAAGTATATCAGTCTGATCCCGCCAAGTAAGGTCAGTCCAGCCCCGAAATACCAGGCAATTCTCCTCTGAACAAGGAACATGACAACCCCAGACGATTGATTATTATGTTATCAATTGGACATTTTCAGCCATTTGAACAGTAAAGCTTTCAATTTTGTTAAAGGGATAGTCTAGTCAAAAATAAAGTTTCAAGGTTCGGAGAGGGTATGTCATTTTCAATAACTTTCCAGTTTACTTATATAATCAATTTTGCTTTGTTCTCTTCATATTCATATTTGAAAGCTAAACCTAGGTAGGCTCATATGCTAATTTCTTAGCCCTTGAAGGCCACCTCTTATTCTGAATGAATTTTGATTTTTTTCCCAAAACTAGAGGGCATTAGTTCATGTGTGCCATATAGATAACATTGTGCTCACGCACATGGAATTACTTATGAGTCAGCATTGATTGGCTAAAATGCAAGTCTGTCAAAAGAACTGAAATAAGGGGATAGTCTGGAGAGGCTTAGATACAAGGTAATCATAGAGGTAAAAAGTTTATTAATATAACTGTGTTTGTCATGCAAAACTGGAGAATGGGTAATAAAGGGATTATCTATATTTTTAAACAATAAAAATTCTGGTGTAGAAAGTCCCTTTAAATATATATATATATATATATATATATATATATATATATATATATATATATATATATATATATATATATACATACAGGTGGCCCTCGTTTTACAACGGTTCAATTTACACCGTTTCAGAATAACAACCTTTTTTTCCAGTCATGTGACTGCTATTGAAAAGCATTGAGAAGCAGTGCATTTATTAAAATAGTCAGTAGGTGGAGCTGTCTGCTTGTGTTGCAGCAAAGCCAAACAAGCTGAAATTAATCAGTTTAACCAGAACTGAGCTATCGAGCAGATTTCAAAGGAACAAGATCTTCCTGTCTATAAATCAGTCCAGATTGGAATGGATAGAAAGAACTGTTTGCAGAAAAATGCAAGCGAACTCTGTGTTGTGTGATTATTTTATTAGGTTTATAATGCTGTTTAGCAAATGTTTTTGTTTATTTAACTTAGTTTAATTATATATTCTGTGTTGTGTTATTATTTTATTAGGTTTATAATGCTGTTTATCATTTAAAGTCTTCATTTCAAAGCTTTAAAAATAATGTATTAGGTGTTACTTATGACAATTTTGAGGGGGGCCTGGAACCTAACTCCCTCACTTCCCATTGACTTACATTATAAACTGGGTTTCAATTTACAACAGCTTCGATTTACAACCATTCCTTCTGGAACCTAACCCCGGCGTAAACTGAGGGCTACCTGTATATATATATTAAGCTAAACAAGTCAATCATTGAAACTAATTATATAAAAGGATATTTTTTATTTATTTATACTACTGTCTGAATATATAAAAGGGAGAGAGGAGGGGAGATAACAATTGGTCATATATAAACCCCAAATTAGTCACTAATATAATACACAGTCAGAGATAACTGGCTATATATTCTGTGGGTAATAATCCCATACCAATAACACGTGGGGGGTGCTCACTATCCTGATAATGTAAATAGAAGCAGGGGGAAGAAAAATAAAGTATGGTATGAGTACACAATTATCGAAATATGTGTCATCCTATCAAATTATGACAGTACAAAAGATAAGGCAGCAGACCTTTCAAGACAAGCGCCTGATGCGCATTTCGCCAAACAAATTGCTTTCTCAAAGCCATTTGTTTGGCGAAATGCGCATCAGGAATTTCGCCAAACAAATTGCTTTCTCAAAGCCATTTGTTTGGCGAAATGCGCATCGGGAATTTCGCCAAACAAATTGCTTTCTCAAAGCCATTTGTTTGGTGAAATGCGCATCAGGCGCTTGTCTTGAAAGCTCTGCTGCCTTATCTTTTGTACTGTCATAATTTGATAGGATGACACATATTTCGATAATTGTGTACTCACACCGTACTTTATTTATGCATTAGTGTTTATGGGTTAACATTTGGGACTCTAACAGGGCTTGCACTGCTCCAGTATTGCACTAGCTATAGGTAATTTGTTTGAGGTCAATCCTCTTTTTTCAGATAGTTGAATTTGTGCAATGCGTGAGCATTTTTGGGTGCATCACTGCCAGATAATCCCTTATATCTATGTGACATTACAATTGTATGGTTAATACCTGGGCATGCCTGCTTTCTTCGTAACAATTTTAATTGTTTTTTTATATACACCTACATTAGTAGTATTCATCTACTTTTTAATTTTAACTATTAAATGTTAAGTTTTATTATTCACTTGTCCTGGCCAACCTCACTGTGACTTTATGTATTTATTTATTGTATTTGTATGAGTGCTCTGGACTATCCATTTTTCTTCCCCCTTCTTCTATTTATACTACTGTCCCCTGCAAATGTGTTTAGACTCTTAAAATCTGTGGCTACCTGTGTATGCAGCTCTTAATGGGCTCATCAGCAGTATCCTGCTTATGATCTGTCCACAAAAATACTAGACAGTCAGTTAATGACTGGGCATGATGAGAGATGGAGTCACAAAATGACCCTTCATAAGCTCTACCTTAGCTCCTACTCTTGATCCCACCATGCATATTTTTTCACAACCTACAAATAAAAATGTTCTCTCTCTGGCTGACAATAACACACATAATCAGAAGTGAGTTGACCCCCTTGACCACCACTCACTTCTTTCTGCTCCATATCTATAATGAGTTGAGGCATAGGAGACCTTTTACATTTAGCCAACACTCAGGGACTTTAACAAAAAAATGCACATTTAATTGTCCAGTATTTTTGTGAAGGTTTTACTAGACAGACTGCTAAATACTGCACTGTCTGGTTGAATACTGGACACCTGGCAACCCTAGCTGCAATGTGTTGCAGCAGCAATTTAGACTTTAGCTATGGGTTAACCCAAACAAGGTGTTAAACATTCAGGGCTGGATTACAAGTAAAATGCTATTTAAGCATTAACTGTGATAGAAGTGCACGCGTTGAGTTGCACTCATATGAATTGAAAGTAAACTGTTTTCGCTTGCACAGTAACCGATACACGTAAAAAGTCGAATTTATAATATTGTGCTCGCGATAACCTATATCCCCAATAGAAGTCAATGGAGCAAAAAAGTGAAGGAAAAAAACTAGCACTCTACATATTCCCCAATAAAAGTCAATGGAGCAAAAAAGTGAAGAAAAAAAAACTACACCCTACTCATGCGCAAACCAGATCCCATATTCTTAAGTGCGCTAATCTGACATGAAAATATTAATATTTCACATTCCAATGTTCTGCAAATAGCAAAATATGTTGTATTTATTCATAATTTCATATTTCTACATATATCTGATGTTTTTTTTGGTAAAATATATACCTATATTGCTGGAAATGTACACAATCCACAAGTACAGAAATAGTTTCCTCTAGAGAGTAACATCATTCAATGAACAGCAATAATTTAATGTCCCTGTAATTTAGAATATAGCCAATCTAGTAGATTGTCAAACAAATTAACACACATGCAACAAACTGCAAACACACTGACTCTGTTTCATAAAATGTTGGTTTGATTCTATAGTTACACATTAAAGGGACAGTATATACCATTTTTTATATAACTGCTTATAACTACTATAAAGAAGAATATCAAAGATACAGATATAAATATCCAGTATAAAACCTTTTCAAAACTTACTTAGAAGCTCCAAGTATAGCACTGTTGATGAGGTTAGGCTGGGACACCCAGTGAAAAGGACTGGGAAAGCAGGAACAGCAGACACTCCCCCCCCCTCCCAGGCACTTCCCCCCCCCCCTCCCCTGCATATGTAAAGACCGATTACACAACCAGGATTCTGTAGACATCAGTATACATCTAAAACTTTGGGGCTTGGTTAGGAGCCTGAAAATCAGCACAATGTTATGTGAGAATAAGCAAAAACATAATTTATGTAAGAACTTACCTGATAAATTAATTTCTTTCATATTAGCAAGAGTCCATGAGCTAGTGACGTATGGGATATACATTCCTACCAGGAGGGGCAAAGTTTCCCAAACCTCAAAATGCCTATAAATACACCCCTCACCACACCCACAAATCAGTTTAACGAAGAGCCAAGAAGTGGGGTGATAAGAAAAAAGTGCGAAAGCATAAAAAATAAGGAATTGGAATAATTGTGCTTTATACAAAAAAATCATAACCACCACAAAAAAGGGTGGGCCTCATGGACTCTTGCTAATATGAAAGAAATGAATTTATCAGGTAAGTTCTTACATAAATTATGTTTTCTTTCATGTAATTAGCAAGAGTCCATGAGCTAGTGACGTATGGGATAATGACTACCCAAGATGTGGATCTTTACACGCAAGAGTCACTAGAGAGGGAGGGATAAAATAAAGACAGCCAATTCCGCTGAAAAATAATCCACACCCAAAATAAAGTTTAAATGATAAGCAGAAGATTCAAACTGAAACAGCTGCCTGAAGTACTTTTCTACCAAAAACAGCTTCGGAAGAAGAAAACACATCAAAATGGTAGAATTTAGTAAAAGTATGCAAAGAAGACCAAGTTGCTGCTTTGCAAATCTGATCAACCGAAGCTTCATTCCTAAACGCCCAGGAAGTAGAAACTGACCTAGTAGAATGAGCTGTAATCCTTTGAGGCATGATGAATTAAAGATTTCAACCAAGATGCCAAAGAAATGTCAGAAGCCTTCTGACCTTTCCTAGAACCGAAAAAGATAACAAATAGACTAGAAGTCTTTCGGAAATTCTTAGTAGTTTCAACATAATATTTCAAAGCTCTAACTACATCCAAAGAATGCAATGATTTCTCCTTAGAATTCTTAGGATTAGGACATAATGAAGGAACTACAATTTCTCTACTAATGTTGTTAGAATTCACAACCTTAGGTAAAAATTTAAAAGAAGTTCGCAACACCGCCTTATCCTGATGAAAAATCAGAAAAGGAGACTCACAAGAAAGAGCAGATAACTCAGAAACTCTTCTGGCAGAAGAGATGGCCAAAAGGAACAAAACTTTCCAAGAAAGTAATTTAATGTCCAAAGAATGCATAGGTTCAAACGGAGGAGCTTGAAGAGCCCCCAGAACCAAATTCAAACTCCAAGGAGGAGAAATTGACTTAATGACAGGTTTTATATGAACCAAAGCTTGTACAAAACAATGAATATCAGGAAGATTAGCAATCTTTCTGTGAAAAAGAACAGAAAGAGCAGAGATTTGTCCTTTCAAGGAACTTGCAGACAAACCTTTATCCAAACCATCCTGAAGAAACTGTAAAATTCTCGGAATTCTAAAAGAATGACAGGAAAAATGATGAGAAAGACACCAAGAAATATAAGTCTTCCAGACTCTATAATATATCTCCCTAGATACGGATTTACGACCCTGTAACATAGTATTAATCACAGAGTCAGAGAAACCTCTTTGACTAAGAATAAAGTGTTCAATCTCCATACCTTTAAATTTAAGGATTTGAGATCCTGATGGAAAAAAGGACCTTGTGACAGAAGGTCTGGTCTTAACGGAAGAGTCCACGGTAGGCAAAAGGCCATCCGGACAAGATCCGCATACCAAAACCTGTGAGGCCATGCTGGAGCCACCAGCAGAACAAACGAGCATTCCTTCAGAATCTTGGAGATTACTCTTGGAAGAAGAACTAGAGGCGGAAAGATATAGGCAGGATGATACTTCCAAGGAAGTGACAACGTATCCACTGCTTCCGCTTGAGGATCCCTGGATCTGGACAGATACCTGGGAAGTTTCTTGTTTAGATGAGAAGCCATCAGATCTATTTCTGGAAGACTCCACATTTGAACAATCTGAAGAAATACCTCTGGGTGAAGAGACCATTCGCCCGGATGTAATGTTTGGCGGCTGAGATAATCCGCTTCCCAATTGTCTATACCTGGGATATGAACCGCAGAAACTAGACAGGAGCTGGATTCCGCCCAAACCAGAATTCGAGATACTTCTTTCATAGCCAGAGGACTGTGAGTCCCTCCTTGATGATTGATGTATGCCACAGTTGTGACATTGTCTGTCTGAAAACAAATGAACGATTCTCTCTTTAGAAGAGGCCAAGACTGAAGAGCTCTGAAAATTGCACGGAGTTCCAAAATATTGATCGTAATCTCACCTCCTGAGATTCCCAAACCCCTTGTGCTGTCAGAGACCCCCAAACAGCTCCCCAACCTGTCAGACTTGCATCTGTTGAAATTACAGTCCAGGTCGGAAGAACAAAAGAAGCCCCCTGAACTAAACGATAGTGATCTGTCCACCACATCAGAGAGTGTCGTACAATCGGTGTTAAAGATATTAATTGAGATATCTTTGTGTAATCCCTGCACCACTGGTTCAGCATACAGAGCTGAAGAGGTCGCATGTGAAAACGAGCAAAGGGGATTGCGTCCGAAGCTGCAGTCATAAGACCTAGAATTTCCATGCATAAAGCTACCAAAGGGAATGATTGTGACTGAAGGTTTCGACAAGCTGATATCAACTTTAGACGTCTCTTGTCTGTCAAAGACAGAGTCATGGACACTGAATCTATCTGGAAACCTAAAAAGGTTACCCTTGTCTGAGGAATCAATGAACTTTTGGTAAATTGATCCTCCAACCATGATCTTGAAGAAACAACACAAGTCGATTCGTATGAGATTCTGCTAAATGTGAAGACTGAGCAAGTACCAAGATATCGTCCAAATAAGGAAATACCACAATACCCTGTTCTTTGATTACAGACAGAAGGGCACCGAGAACCTTTGTAAAAATTCTTGGAGCTGTAGCTAGGCCAAACGGTAGAGCCACAAACTGGTAATGCTTGTCTAGGAAAGGGAATCTCAGAAACTGATAGTGATCTGGTTGAATCGGAATATGCAGATATGCATCCTGTACATCTATTGTGGACATATAATGTTCTTGCTGAACAAAAGGCAGGATAGTCCTTACAGTTACCATTTTGAATGTTGGTATCCTTACATAACGATTCAATATTTTTAGATCCAGAACTGGTCTGAAGGAATTCTCCTTCTTTGGTACAATGAAGAGATTTGAATAAAACCCCAGCCCCTGTTCCAGAACTGGAACTGGCATAATTACTCCAGCCAACTCTAGATCTGAAACACATTTCAGAAATGCTTGAGCCTTCGCTAGGTTTACTGGGACACGGGAAAGAAAAAATCTCTTTGCAGGAGGCCTTATCTTGAAGCCAATTCTGTACCCTTCTGAAACAATGTTCTGAATCCAGAGATTGTGAACGGAATTGAACCAAATTTCTTTGAAAAAACGTAATCTGCCCCCTACCAGCTGAGCTGGAATGAGGGCCGCACCTTCATGTGGACTTGGGAGCTGGCTTTGGTTTTCTAAAAGGCTTGGATTTATTCCAGACTGGAGATGGTTTCCAAACTGATACCGCTCCTGAGGATGAAGGATCAGGCTTTTGTTCCTTGTTGTGACGAAAGGAACGAAAACGATTATTAGACCTAAATTTACCTTTAAATTTTTTATCCTGTGGTAAAAAAGTTCCTTTCCCTCCAGTAACAGTTGAGATAATAGAATCCAACTGAGAACCAAATAATTTATTACCCTGGAAAGAAAGGGAAAGCAGAGTAGACTTAGAAGACATATCAGCATTCCAAGTTTTAAGCCATAAAGCTTTTCTAGCTAAAATAGCTAGAGACATATACCTGACATCAACTCTAATGATATCAAAGATGGCATCACAAATAAAATTATTAGCATGTTGTAGAAGAATAATAATGCTATGAGAATTATGATCTGTTACTTGTTGCGCTAAAGCTTCTAACCAAAAGGTTGAAGCTGCAGCAACATCCGCTAAAGATATAGCAGGTCTAAGAAGATTACCTGAACACAAGTAAGCTTTTCTTAGAAAGGATTCAATTTTCCTATCTAAAGGATCCTTAAAGGAAGTACCATCTGCCGTAGGAATAGTAGTACGCTTAGCAAGAGTAGAGACAGCCCCATCAACCTTAGGGATTTTGTCCCAAAATTCTAATCTGTCAGATGGCACAGGATATAATTGCTTAAAACGTTTAGAAGGAGTAAAAGAATTACCCAAATTATTCCATTCCCTGGAAATTACTTCAGAAATAGCACCAGGGACAGGAAAAACTTCTGGAATAACTACAGGAGATTTAAAAACCTCATCTAAACGTTTAGATTTAGTATCAAGAGGACTAGATTCCTCAATTTCTAATGCAATTAAGACTTCTTTAAGTAAAGAACGAATAAATTCCATTTTAAATAAATATGAAGATTTATCAGCATCAACCTCTGAGACAGAATCCTCTGAATCAGAAGAAACAATATCAGTATCAGAATGATGATGTTCATTTAAAAATTGATCTGAAAAATGAGAAGTTTTAAAAGACTTTTTACGTTTACTAGAAGGAGGAATAACAGACATAGCCTTCTTAATGGATTTAGAAACAAAATCTCTTATGTTATCAGGAACACTCTGAGTATTAGATGTTGACGGAACAGCAACAGGTAATGTAACAGTACTAAAGGAAATATTATGTGCATTGGCAAGTTTGTCATGACAAACAGTACAAACAACAGCTGGAGGAACAGATACCAAAAGTTTACAGCAGATACACTTAGCTTTGGTAGCTCCAGCACCAGGCAGGGATATTCCAGAAGTATCTTCTGACTCAGCTTCAACGTGGGACATCTTGCAATATGTAATAGAAAAAAAAACAACATATAAAGCAAAATTGATCAAATTCCTTAAATGACAGTTTCAGGAATGGGAAAAAAATGCCATAGAACAAGCTTCTAGCAACCAGAAGCACAAAATAATGAGACTTAAATAATGTGGAGACAATAGTGACGCCCATATTTTTTAAGCGCCAAAAAAGACGCCCACATCATTTGGTGCCTAAATGCTTTTGGTGCCAAAATGACGCCATATCCGGAACGCCGACACTTTTGGCGCAAAAAAACGTAAAAAATGACGCAACTTCTGGCGACACGTATGACGCCATAAACAGAAAAAAAAATTTGCGCCAAAAAAGTCCGCGCCAAGAATGGCGCAATAAAAAGAAGCATTTTCAGCCCCCGCGAGCCTAACAGCCCACAGGGAAAAGTCAAATTGATAAGGTAAGAAAAAATTATTTATTCATATGCATTATCCCAAATATGAAACGGACTGTCTGAAATAAGGAATGTTGAACATCCTGAGTCAAGGCAAATAAATGTTTGAATACATATATTTAGAACTTTATATAAAAGTGCCCAACCATAGCTTAGAGTGTCACAGAAAATAAGACTTACTTACCCCAGGACACTCATCTACATGTAGTAGAAAGCCAAACCAGTACTGAAATGAGAATCAGTAGAGGAAATGGTATATATAAGAATATATCGTCGATCTGAAAAGGGAGGTAAGAGATGAATCTCTACGACCGATAACAGAGAACCTATGAAATAGACCCCGTAGAAGGAGATCACTGCATTCGAATAGGCAATACTCTCACATCCATCTGACATTCACTGCACGCTGAGAGGAAAACCGGGCTCCAACCTGCTGCGGAGCGCATATCAACATAGAATCTAGCACAAACTTACTTCACCACCTCCATAGGAGGCAAAGTTTGTAAAACTGATTTGTGGGTGTGGTGAGGGGTGTATTTATAGGCATTTTGAGGTTTGGGAAACTTTGCCCCTCCTGGTAGGAATGTATATCCCATACGTCACTAGCTCATGGACTCTTGCTAATTACATGAAAGAAACTTATATTTGTACAAAAACACTCCCATATGGGCTATATAAATGGATCATCTACAAAACATTTATGCAAAGAAAAGCTATGGTACAATATCCCTTTAAGGAGTGTTTGCACATGACATGAAAGTAGACCATCAGTTCAGACATTTAAAAGATAACACACCTTGTTGCTCTTATTAACTAAGTATCATAAATCAGTAATTGGTTTTGATTGGCTAGGCAGCCCTCAATGTGATTTGGGGATACTTGCAAAGATATGCAGTGCAGAAATGTAAATAGTGAGACGTATGAGGAGAGGAAAGTGTCAATTGCACAGGAAACAAATGCAAACTGTAACTGAGAAGGCATACAGTCTAAGGTAAAGTGCATAAAATACCTATGTTCTTTGGGCAGAAACATTACACTGTTTAGTGTCATGAGAAACAAAACATTGGTTGGCCCTCAGGCCATAGAGCTGACTTAGAGGAACAGACCGGGGAGCTACAAGACAGGATATAAACTTTATGCATTCTAGACACCACTAGAAATGTGCCTTAGGCTACAGCTTTATTACATATCATAACAGAATATATGGTTTCACACAGCGCTCTTTGGGGTGCCATTTTTGTATTTGTTCTAGTTTTGGTATGTGTACAAGTGACGCAGTGCTATCCACAAATGTATCTACCATTTTCCTACTTATCTAGTAAATTAGCTTCATACATACTGTGTGTGTATGTATGTGTGTGTATATATATATATATATATATATATATATATATATATATATATATATATATACACACATACACACACACACAGTATATACTTTATTTATACATTTACTCCTCTTTAAATAAAAAAACCTTTCCCTGAAGATTATTTAAAAAAAACAAAAAAACATCTTACAAACTTACAGACACTGTGGAGCTGGGTGTGTTTGTTCCATATCCTGACGAAGGCAGCGATGCCAAAGACCAGCGGCGTCCATCAGTCCTATTGTAAATTATAAATTGATTAACGATGCAGATATTCAGGGTCAAGTCTTTTATGTGAAAAATAAATATGTGAATCTGTATTTAATTTAAAAAATATATAATATATGCTGTATATATATATTACAAGTTAAAAGTAAACAGTTTTAGAATATTGCACACGAGATAACGCATCCCCCCCCTAGACGTCAATGGGGCCAAAAAAAGCAGTACAGGTCCAGTTATTAGCAGCTACACGTATATGCCACGCCTAACTGGTCTACCAACCATGTTTTGCAGCTCAAAAGTGGGACCTAGCAGGGGTTAAACTCATAGTTCTTTATCACAATCCTTAAGAAAAATGTATCTAAGGATTTTTATACAAAGTTCACAATTAATAAAGATGTTTGTAGATAAATAATTTCAATAAACATTTCTAAAAGATTGTGATCAGTCACATAATAAGCAACAGACACTAATGCAAAAATAACACGCTTTAATTAATTATAAAAAAAAAATCTCTTTATCTTTAAGAAACATTTCATGGGGTAATTATATTATTGTGGATATGTCATATGTGAAGAAATTCCAAGGTTATTTCTCACTAGTCAAGGAAAGAAAAAAAGTAAATGGTACTGCTTTAGCTTAGCGCCAGGTTTCTAAAACAAATTGTTAGATAAAAATTTAGCAAAGAAAACAGAACGCCACTCCTGGCTCTACTGAGTGGGTCTGTTTTCTTCTGCTAAGTGCATCGCGGGCAAGCTGTCTAGTCACAACGCGCCCAATCGCACTATTAAAATCAATGTAGCTCGCTCAGATATGGTAGCGAGCTACATTGAGTTTAATAGCACGAACGGGCCGGCTGTGATTAGACAGCGTGCCGAAATGCGCTTAGGAGAAAAAAACAGACCCGCTCAATAGAGCCAGGAGCGGTGTTCTGTTTTCTTTGCTAAATATCTATCTAACAATTTGTTTTAGAAACCTGGCACTAAGCTAATGTTTTATAATTCTGCACTATGTGCAGAATTATATAACATTATTTGCTAGGTTTACTGGCCCTTTAATGTATTTCCAATGAAAATGACCAGCAGAATAGTATAAAAGTATTATGAATAGCTCATTTAGGTTTCTTTTTGTATATGATTTTGTTTTTTCTACACACCACAAACCATCAAAATGGGTTCAACTTGCAGGGAAATTCATATGTTATCACTTTCTGTACACACAAATGCTTCATTATCTTATTTTTGTGTGTATAGCAAATCCCAATACTTAGAGAGAATAATTGGAAATCAACAATGTATTACTTATATCTCCTACCTCCCAGTGGAAGTGTAATTTTTCTTGCTGGCTATATTTACATAGCTTTTCTATAGCCAATTTTTAAAGATACATTAAAGGAACAGTCTACAATAGAATTGTTATTGTTTTAAATGATAGATAATCCCTTTATTACCCATTCCCCAGTTTTGCATAACCAACACAGTAATAGTAATATACTTTTTACCTCTGTGATTACCTCGTATCGAAGAACCTTCTTCCAGCCCCCTGATCACATGACTGTGACTGTTTATTATCTATTGTCTTGCATTTAGCATTGTGTTGTGCTAAATCTTAAATAACTTTCTGTGCTTGAAAACAGTGTTATCTATATATTTCTGTCTCTTTGTGTTGAAAAGCTATTTAAAAAGAATGTGATAAGAGGCACCCCTCAAGGGTTTAGAAATTAGCATATGAGTCTGTCTAGGTTTAGTTTCAACTAAGAATACCAAGAGAAAAAGCAAATTTGATGATAAAATTAAATTGGAAAGTTGATTAAAATTACAAGTCCTATCTGAATAATGAAAGTTTAATTTTGACTAGACTGTCTCTTCTCTTGGTATTCTTTGATAAAAGCTAAACCTAGGTAGGCTCATATGCTAATTTATAAGACATTGAAGGCTGCCTCTTATCTCAGTGCATTTTGACCATTTTCAAAGCTAGACAACACTAGTTCTCGTGTGCCATTTAGATAACATTGTGTTCACTCTCGTGGAGTTATTTATGAGTCAGCACTGATTGGCTAAAATTCAAGTCTGTCAAAGAATGGAAATAAGGGGGCAGTCTGCAAAGGCTTAGATACAAGGTAATCACAGAGGTAAAAAGTATTGGTTATGCAAAACTGGGGAATGGGTAAAAAGGTGATTTTCTGGAGTAGACTGTCCCTTTAAGTATAGAAACTTTCAATATAGATATGGATACCAAAGACAAAAACATAATTTATGCTTACCTGATAAATTCCTTTCTTCTGTAGTGTGATCAGTCCACGGGTCATCATTACTTCTGGGATATTAACTGCTCCCCTACAGGAAGTGCAAGAGGATTCACCCAGCAGAGCTGCATATAGCTCCTCCCCTCTACGTCACTCCCAGTCATTCGACCAAGGACCAACGAGAAAGGAAAAGCCAAGGGTGAAGTGGTGACTGGAGTATAAATTAAAAAATATTTACCTGCCTTAAAAACAGGGCGGGCCGTGGACTGATCACACTACAGAAGAAAGGAATTTATCAGGTAAGCATAAATTATGTTTTCTTCTGTTAAGTGTGATCAGTCCACGGGTCATCATTACTTCTGGGATACCAATACCAAAGCAAAAGTACACGGATGACGGGAGGGATAGGCAGACTCTTTATACAGAAGGAACCACTGCCTGAAGAACCTTTCTCCCAAAAATAGCCTCCGATGAAGCAAAGGTGTCAAATTTGTAAAATTTGGAAAAAGTATGAAGCGAAGACCAAGTTGCAGCCTTGCAAATCTGTTCAACAGAGGCCTCATTCTTGAAGGCCCAAGTGGAAGCCACAGCTCTAGTAGAATGAGCTGTAATTCTTTCAGGGGGCTGCTGTCCAGCAGTCTCATAAGCTAAACGAATTATGCTACGAAGCCAAAAAGAAAGAGAGGTAGCGGAAGCTTTTTGACCTCTCCTCTGCCCAGAGTAAATGACAAACAGAGAAGACGTTTGTCGGAATTCCTTAGTTGCCTGCAAGTAAAATTTTAGAGCCCGGACTACATCCAGGTTGTGCAGTAGACGTTCCTTCTTTGAAGAAGGATTTGGGCATAAAGAAGGAACAACAATCTCTTGATTGATATTCCTGTTAGTAACTACCTTAGGTAAGAACCCAGGTTTAGTACGCAGGACTACCTTATCCGAATGAAAAATCAAATAAGGAGAATCACAATGTAAGGCTGATAATTCAGAGACTCTTCGAGCCGAGGAAATAGCCATTAAAAATAGAACTTTCCAAGATAACAACTTTATATCAATGGAATGAAGGGGTTCAAACGGAACGCCCTGTAAAACATTAAGAACAAGGTTTAAACTCCATGGTGGAGCAACAGTTTTAAACACAGGCTTAATCCTGGCCAAAGCCTGACAAAAAGCCTGGACGTCAGGAACTTCTGACAGACGTTTGTGTAACAGAATGGACAGAGCTGAGATCTGTCCCTTTAATGAACTAGCAGAAAAACCCTTTTCTAAACCTTCTTGTAGAAAAGACAATATCCTAGGAATCTTAACCTTACTCCAAGAGTAACCTTTGGATTCACACCAATGTAGGTATTTACGCCATATCTTATGGTAAATCTTTCTGGTAACAGGTTTCCTAGTCTGTATTAAGGTACTAATAACTGACTCAGAAAACCCACGTCTTGATAAAATTAAGCGTTCAATTTCCAAGCAGTCAGCTTCAGAGAAGTTAGATTTTGATGTTTGAAGGGACCCTGTATCAGAAGGTCCTGTTTCAGAGGTAGAGACCAAGGCGGACAGGATGACATGTCCACCAGGTCTGCATACCAAGTCCTGCGTGGCCACGCAGGTGCTATTAGAATCACTGATGCTCTCTCTTGTTTGATTCTGGCTATCAATCGAGGAAGCAACGGGAAGGGTGGAAACACGTAAGCCATCCTGAAGTCCCAAGGTGCTGTCAGAGCATCTATCAGGACTGCTCCTGGATCCCTGGATCTGGACCCGTAACGAGGAAGCTTGGCGTTCTGTCGAGACGCCATGAGATCTATCTCTGGTTTGCCCCAACGTCGAAGTATTTGGGCAAAGACCTCCGGATGAAGTTCCCACTCCCCCGGATGAAAAGTCTGACGACTTAAGAAATCCGCCTCCCAGTTCTCCACTCCCGGGATGTGGATTGCTGACAGGTGGCAAGAGTGAGACTCTGCCCAGCGAATTATCTTTGATACTTCCATCATAGCTAGGGAGCTTCTTGTCCCTCCCTGATGGTTGATGTAAGCTACAGTCGTGATGTTGTCCGACTGAAACCTGATGAACCCCCGAGTTGTCAACTGGGGCCAAGCCAGGAGGGCATTGAGAACTGCTCTCAATTCCAGAATGTTTATTGGCAGGAGACTCTCCTCCTGACTCCATAGTCCCTGAGCCTTCAGGGAATTCCAGACGGCACCCCAACCTAGAAGGCTGGTGTCTGTTGTTACAATTGTCCAGTCTGGTCTGCTGAATGGCATCCCCCTGGACAGGTGTGGCCGAGAAAGCCACTATAGAAGAGAATTTCTGGTCTCTTGATCCAGATTCAGAGAAGGGGATAAGTCTGAGTAATCCCCATTCCACTGACCTAGCATGCACAGTTGCAGTGGTCTGAGGTGTAAGCGTGCAAAGGGTACTATGTCCATTGCCGCTACCATTAAGCCGATTACCTCCATACATTGAGCCACTGACGGGTGTTGAATGGAATGAAGAGTGCGGCAAGCACTTTGAAGTCTTGATAGCCTGTCCTCTGTCAGGTAAATCTTCATTTCTACAGAATCTATAAGAGTCCCCAGGAAGGGAACTCTTGTGAGTGGAACGAGTGAACTTTTCTTTTCGTTCACCTTCCATCCATGTGACCTTAGAAATGCCAGCACTAACTCTGTATGAGATTTGGCAGTTTGAAAGCTTGAAGCTTGTATCAGAATGTCGTCTAGGTATGGAGCTACCGAGATTCCCCGCGGTCTTAGTACCGCCAGAAGAGCACCCAGAACCTTTGTGAAGATTCTTGGCGCTGTAGCCAATCCGAATGGAAGAGCCACAAACTGGTAATGCCTGTCTAGGAAGGCAAACCTTAGGTACCGGTAATGATCTTTGTGAATCGGTATGTGCAGGTAAGCATCTTTTAAATCTACAGTGGTCATGTACTGACCCTCTTGGATCATAGGTAAAATTGTCCGAATAGTCTCCATCTTGAACGATGGAACTCTTAGGAATTTGTTTAGGATCTTTAAGTCCAGGATTGGTCTGAAAGTTCCCTCTTTTTTGGGAACCACAAACAGATTTGAGTAAAACCCCTGTCCCTGTTCCGATCGTGGAACTGGATGGATTACTCCCATTAACAAGAGCTCTTGTACGCAGCGTAGAAAAGCCTCTTTCTTTGTCTGGATTGTTGACAATCTTGACAGATGAAATCTCTCTCTTGGAGGAGAGTATTTGAAGTCCAGAAGGTATCCCTGAGATATTATCTCTAGCGCCCAGGGATCCTGAACATCTCTTGCCCAAGCCTGGGCGAAGAGAGAAAGTCTGCCCCCCACTAGATCCGATCCCGGATCGGGGGCCCTCAATTCATGCTGTTTTGGGGGCAGCAGCAGGTTTCCTAGTCTGCTTGCCCTTGTTCCAGGACTGGTTAGGTTTCCAGCCTTGTCTGTAGCGAGCAACAGCTCCTTCCTGTTTTGGTGCAGAGGAAGTTGATGCTGCTCCTGCTTTGAAATTACGAAAGGAACGAAAACTAGACTGTCTAGTCTTGGCTTTGGCTTTGTCCTGAGGCAGGGCATGGCCTTTACCTCCTGTAATGTCAGCGATAATCTCTTTCAACCCGGGCCCGAATAAGGTCTGCCCTTTGAAAGGTATATTAAGCAATTTAGACTTAGAAGTAACATCAGCTGACCAGGATTTTAGCCACAGCGCCCTGCGTGCCTGAATGGCGAATCCTGAATTCTTCGCCGTAAGTTTAGTAAGATGTACTACGGCCTCCGAAATGAATGAATTAGCTAGTTTAAGGACTCTAAGCCTGTCCGTAATGTCGTCCAGAGTAGCTGAACCAATGTTCTCTTCCAGAGACTCAATCCAGAATGCCGCTGCAGCCGTGATCGGCGCAATGCATGCAAGGGGTTGCAATATAAAACCTTGTTGAACAAACATTTTCTTAAGGTAACCCTCTAACTTTTTATCCATTGGATCTGAAAAAGCACAGCTATCCTCCACCGGGATAGTGGTACGCTTAGCTAAAGTAGAAACTGCTCCCTCCACCTTAGGGACCGTTTGCCATAAGTCCCTTGTGGTGGCGTCTATTGGAAACATTTTTCTAAATATCGGAGGGGGTGAGAACGGCACACCGGGTCTATCCCACTCCTTAGTAACAATTTCAGTAAGTCTCTTAGGTATAGGAAAAACCTCAGTACTCGTCGGTACCGCAAAATATTTATCCAACCTACACATTTTCTCTGGTATTGCAACTGTGTTACAATCATTCAGAGCCGCTAACACCTCCCCTAGTAATACACGGAGGTTTTCCAGTTTAAATTTAAAATTTGAAATATCTGAATCCAGTCTGTTTGGATCAGAACCGTCACCCACAGAATGAAGTTCTCCGTCCTCATGTTCTGCCACCTGTGACGCAGTGTCTGACATGGCCCTAATATTATCAGCGCACTCTGTTCTCACCCCAGAGTGATCACGCTTACCTTTTAGTTCTGGTAATTTAGCCAAAACTTCAGTCATAACAGTAGCCATATCCTGTAATGTGATTTGTAATGGCCGCCCAGCTGTACTCGGCGCTACAATATCACGCACCTCCCTCTGAGCGGGAGATGTAGGTACTGACACGTGAGGCGAGTTAGTCGGCATAACTCTCCCCTCGTTGTTTGGTGAAATTTGTTCAATTTGTACAGATTGATTTTTATTTAAAGTAGCATCAATACAGTTAGTACATAAATTTCTATTGGGCTCCACTTTGGCATTGCAACAAATGACACAGGTATCATCTTCTGAATCAGACATGTTTAACACACTAGCAAATAAACTTGCAACTTGGAAATACAATTCAAATAGAATAATATTAAAACGTACTGTGCCTTTAAGAAGCACAGAAGATCTATGACAGTTAAAAATTAATAAATTGAAACAGTTATAGCCTCAATCCTTGTAAACAACACAACTTTAGCAAAGGTTTAATCCCATTAGCAAAGATAACAATTTCTGAAAGCAGGAAACAAATTACAGAATAAAAGTTTTTATTTCAGTCAAACTATAATTCTCACAGCTCTGCTGAGAGAAATTACCTCCCTCAAAATAAGTTTTGAAGACCCCTGAGCTCTGTAGAGATGAACCAGATCATGCAGGGAATACAATGAGTTGCTGACTGAAATATTTGATGCATAGTAAAAGCGCCCCTCCCCCACACACACAGCAGTGAGGGAGAACAGAAACTGACAGAAAAAACAGATTTAAGCAACTGCCAAGTGGAAAAATGGTGCCCAAACATTTATTCACTCAGTAACTCAGCAAATGAAAACGATTTTACATTCCAGCAAAAACGTTAAACATAATCTCTAGTTATTAAACAGCTTTATGTCCTTCTTACAGTGTAATTCTAGTGAAGTACCATTCTCCCAGAATACTGAAGTGTAAAGTATACATACATGACATTATATCGGTATGGCAGGATTTTCTCATCAATTCCATTGTCAGAAAATAAAAACTGCTACATACCTCTATGCAGATTCATCTGCCCGCTGTCCCCTGATCTGAAGTTTACCTCACTCCTCAGATGGCCGAGAACAGCAATATGATCTTAACTACTCCGGCTAAAATCATAGCAAAACTCTGGTAGATTCTTCCTCAAACTCTGCCAGAGAGGTAATAACACACTCCGGTGCTATTTTAAAATAACAAACTTTTGATTGAAGATATAAAACTAAGTATAATCACCATAGTCCTCTCACACGACCTATCTAGTTGCTGGGTGCAAGAGAATGACTGGGAGTGACGTAGAGGGGAGGAGCTATATGCAGCTCTGCTGGGTGAATCCTCTTGCACTTCCTGTAGGGGAGCAGTTAATATCCCAGAAGTAATGATGACCCGTGGACTGATCACACTTAACAGAAGAAATGGGCTATTTAAAATACCTATAAAAAGGTATAGTAGCTATTTGTAAACAATGTAATACACTCCAGCAGGTACAACGGATTGGGAACAAATTAAAGGGGGATAATTATGGGGTAAACTGACCACTTAAGATGTTTTAGGTTGCATTGATTTAAACATATTTTAAAATAATTGGAATATTGTATGTTTTTATCCCACTCTAGTTACCAAGAGGTCACACGGTTAAATTGTTAAATGCTTCTGATGACTCATATGTGGTTAAACAAGCTATGTAAAGTGCTAGTTATAGGACACCTCAAATAGTTTCCAAGACCGGCTGCACTGTTTTTTATGCAAAGGCTTGGAAACGTGGTATTTTAACAAATACATGCTACATACACTAGCAAATTATCTTCTCTTTGTATCTAAAGAGCTGGAGAACCTGTTTTGCAAGCCTGGTTAACAACTCAGCAACAGCTGTATACACTATACATATATTTTCTAAAAACTGACTTTACAGAAGAAATTCTCTATGTGTGTGTGTGTATATATATATATATATACTGTATATATAAATAAAGATCAAGGTGCACATAAATCCTAACTTTTAACTGATATGCAATTGATAATAGATATGTGCAATTTTGGAGTCAGGTTAATTTTTTACTAACCTCTGAAAACCCATTTAAAATCTACATATCTCAAACCCTATATATTGTTTGCTAACTATGCATACATATTAATAATAATGAATTGTGTGTCATTTTCCAGCTACAATACATTAGAAAGCAGTTAGATGAGATTATGATGCTAATTAGATCGTATTGGAAGAAGAATGGTGCCCTACTTACAAGCAGCACTAAAATCCTACCTTCTTGCAAATGAAAAATGAGCTGATGCACTGGGAGAGAAATTCCTTGGGCTGTCTTGGGGGCTGCTTCCTAAAGACAAGAAAATGAGAGTTAAATGGTAAATATATTAATACAAACATCCATATGCAGAGTAAACTGTTTACAGTATCTTCAGTGTTAGGATAAGTATGAATGTCTAGCGATGTTAGACGCTATCATTTCAATAATGAATCACGCACATTATTGTTACAGATTTTGACACCAGATAGATTTATTGAATCAGTCCACATTTTCTTCTAAAGTGTAAGCTTAAAGGGACAGGAAAGCCTTTCATGATTTGGATAGAACATACAATTTTTAACAATTTTCTAATTTACTTCCATTATCAAATTTGCTTCATTCTCTTGTTATCCTTTGCTGAAGGAATAGCATTGAACTACTGGCAGCTAGATGAACACATCTAGTCAGCCAATCACAAGAGACAATTGTGTGCAGGCACCAATCAGCAGCAGCTCCCACTAGTGTAGGATATGTGCGTATTCTTTTTAAACAAGGGTTACCAAGAGAACAAAGCACATTTGAAAATAGAAGTGAATTTAAGTGTCTTAAAATGACATGCTCTATCTGAATCATGCAAGTTTAATTTTGACTTCCCTATCCCTTTAATTAAAGGAATGATACGTTGTAAAAAAGTATATTGTCTGTATTAAAGAACTATTTAAATGGGTTAAAAGTATTTTTTGCATAAACTAAGAAAGTTAACCATTTATTTGCTTTTGAAGTTAAGAAGAATTTCATGTCTGTTTCACAATGAAAAACATACCTAGAGAGACACTCGAGTCAAAATAAACTTTTATGATTCAGATAGTGCATGAAGGTTTAAAGGGGCATTCCAGTCAAAATTAAAACACTTATATAAGAATTATATCTGTAAACAGAAACATATTTGTAATATACATGTATTGGCAAAAATGCTTCTAGTAAAATGTAACACCGTTTTAGTACTGGCATTTTTCTCTGCCTGTGAAGCGTAGCTAGATATTCTCAGTATACCAGCATGTAAAATACTGCAGCAGCTCAGAGCACAAGTGGGGCTTGTATTATGTCAGCAATTATTAAATGGAGTCATTACCAGGTGGCACAAGAACCTTAGGCTCTCTGAGCAAGTTCTGTGTTTAAAATGCTGATGCACGGTGCATACTTAAATACACTTTTGAAACAGCTACAGCTTTTATTATTAACATTTTTGCTAATTTATGTATATTACAAAAATGCTTCTATTTAAAAGTGAAATGCACCTGTGTGAATCCCAATTTTGGCTGGAATGTCCCTTTAGGACACTTTCCAACTTACTTCCATTATCAAATTTTGCACAGTCTTTATATATATATACACTTTCTGGGGAACAAGATCCTACTGAGCACGTGCACAAGTTCACAGGGTATAAGTATACTAGTCTGTGATTGGCTGATGTCTGTCACATGATGAAGGAGGCCAAAAAATGGGAGACAAAATAAATTTGTCAGAAAAATATCTCCTGGTTATTTGAGTTGTTGTTAAATCATTGGCTTTTTATTATGCACAGGTTAATTATGCAATTCTACTGCATTGAGTGATCCTTTAATTGACCCTTCAATGCTTAGGATAGATTTATGCATATCACAGTGATCTCTGCTTTCCCTTCAAGAGACATCAAACCCAAAATGTATCTATCTTTCATTTTTCAAATAGAGAATACAAGTTTATAAAACTTTCAGTTTGACTTCTATTATCACATTTTCTCCATCCTCTTTGGTATCCTTTGTTGAAGGAGCAACAATGCACTACTGAGTGCTAGCTGAACACATCTGGTGAGCCAATGACTAGAGGAATAAATGTGCATCCACCAACCAGCAGCTAGCTACTAGTTGTGCATTGTTGTTTATCAGCCCAACTAGGTGTGATTTTCAAAAAGCAGTATCAAAAGAACAAAGCCAAATAGATAAACGTAAATAGTAAAGTTATTTAAAATTGCACTCTCTTTATGAATCATGAAAGTTTATAACCAGGGAGGAGCCTCCCTTCTCACATATTAAGATTACACAAGTTTTTAATTTATATCACCCATCCCCCTGCACTTTCAACCAACCAACCGTGAACATGCAGTGCTTGTCAATTATTCTGGGGGGGGATCTGTAAATTACACCTATAAAATGTAAAACCTATAACATTATACATTTACCTTTGTGCACAGAGTATGCATACTCACATTTATAAGAAAAACAGAGGATGAAAGCTTTTTATTCTTTTTAAATAAGATTATTATCTCATGCTGGATTGTAACGGGTTCAGGAATAATTTGCCTAAGCACTAAAAGAATACCAGTTCCTCTCCTCCATTGCAATCCCCTAAACCCCCTTAGCATGTAAGCCTAAGAGTCCAGCTGTTTGTAGATCACCTTCTTAAGAGCTGACAACAACAGTGCGACTCCCGGCAGGGCCCTCTACCCATTTGATCCCTATAAATGTTTTGTTGTACTCCCCCTTTGTTTATAGCACTGAGGAATCTGTTGACGCTCTACAAATAACCGATAATAATAATAATAATAAAAGAATGGCTGATTGATCCATGGAAGAGACGTCCAATAGAGTTTGGTAAGGACAAATACTGACATAATTAACAGCACAAATACTTTAAGGTAATAAAAAATACAAAGGTATTTGTATATTACATCATTAAACTTATACTTCAGAAGTAAATGTGTGCAGACTCGAAGGGCCACTCTCTTTCCTGTGACATCTTTGCTTGCTTGTGTTGGACAATGTACCAAAACCTTAGAGGTTTGTTATGATTATTATCCTTAATTGTAATTTACCAACCTTACAGGGTACAGAAAATAAATACAAGACAGGGTAGCACCTGGAACAAAGATATAAGAAAGCACTTTTCCATACAGCTTACACTCTAAAATCCAAAATCCAATATCCACAATGTGGCCAAACTTCACACCATGACAAGGAGATTTGGACTTTTTTTCGCCTTATCGTTACAAAGTATTTAGACAACAAAAAAAAAACAGAAAATGTATATCATGTATGCAAAATAGCATCAATGTAATATGTAAAAATATTTGGGCATTAAGGACTTATTGTTGTTTGATACGCTGAGCTGAGGCTTTTTTTTCTATGCACAGGAACATCTATTTATGCTATAACAAAGCCTCCTTCAGATGCAATGTAGGAAAAATTTTTTGAATAACTTTAGTATCTCTTTAATTTTTCAATTTGCAGTAAACAGCCAATAGTTTAACTGAATTCATTATTTTCCAGACCTCAAAAAAAAGGCCCTTAGTTTCAGCAACAGTACACAATATCCTTCCACTGAGCCACAGCAACAAAGTTCCTCTGCAGACTTTTTGAACTCCAATAAAAAAAAAAAAAATGCTTTGATTGCTTAAAGGGACATTAAACCCCCCAAAAATATTTCATGATTCAGACAGAGAATACAATTTTAAACAACATTCCAATTTACTTCTATTATCGATTTTGCTTCATTCTTTAGCTATCCTTTGTTAAATAAATAGCAATGCACATGGGTGAGCCAATCACGAGGCAAATATGTGCAGCCACCAATCAGAAGCTACTGAGCCTATCTAAATATGCTTTCCAGCACAGAATATCAAGAGAATGAAGCAAATTAGATAATAGAAGTAAATTAGAAAGTTGTTTAAAATGGCCTTCGCTCTCTGAATCATGAAAAAAAAAAATGGGTTTAATGACCCTTTAAGTCCCAGCAGCCTGAATAAACCAATTCAAATCAATAGTAGAAAAAAGATTATTCATTAAAATAGTACTTTAACCATGTTTTTAAAAACTCTGCAGGAGTTAAACACAGAGTTGCAGGGTCGCTAGACCTAGTGCTAAAATTATTTATATCCTATAAGATACTTTATGTAAGTGCTCTAAGGAGAGCGCTATTGATATACTTTTTATAGGAAGTGTTCCTGCTGTTTCCTGGGTGTCAAGACTGGATGGAAAGTGTTAAAAGGTTATTTAAAGTGACAGTCCTGTCAAAATTAAACTTTCATGATTCAGATTGGACATGCAATTTTAAACAATTTTCCAATGAACTTTTAATATCAAATTAGTAGACTGTCCTTTAACTTCTGCTTCCAATTTACCTATACCTTTTTACGTAGGCTGCTTTCTTCTTAAAAGACCTTTTGAAATGCATTCTGGCTTACTATATTGATGATGATTATTACCAGGTACTGACCTCTGGGCTTGTTGAATGATTATTCTTCTGGTATTTCTAAACCTACTTGTGGTCCCTACTGCTTGCTCAGTTATCTCCAGTCAAACCCTGCTTGGAGTCTGCAACGCATCTCCTGCTAAGGTGGTTGCAGTCATCAAACCAGAAAATTGTCTTATTACCTTATAAAGAGCTATTACATTTAGAGGAAATACAGGTCTGTGCTCTGATCCCTATGGATATAATGCTTACTGATGGATAAGAACAACTCCCACAAATCTATTGGTGTACAATAACACACTTCATAAGTGTGGACTTTATTTTCAATAAAATGTTTTAAAATACTCTGCTTTAAATGCAACAAGGAAATGTTACCCTATAAAGATCAGCTATAGGATACATGGATTGAACTGTAGAATTGTACAAATCGGTAAACTTACATAAAAAGTAGTTCCCATTATAGCACCCTAATAATATCACAATTAATAAATAAATAAATTAATTAGTAGAAATACTCTATACTGGCCACAATTATTATTCTGAATGCACAATACAGTTTCTTAATGTGTAAGTAAATGTGTTAGTGCATTAGAAGCAAGTGTATTGTGGCACATTTATTCATGCCATTATATTCCCATTTGTAAATCTGCTACAATCCAACTTAATGGCAAATTCTCCAAAACAACGCCATCTGCACACACTTTCCCCATATTTCTCAAATACCCAAATGCGGTTACATTAGTGAAGTGTATGAAGTGAATACATTTCTTAGTTGAGACTAAGAATTTTGTTCATCATGGAATGTTTTGGGGGAGGGGGAGAAAATAAAAATCAGATACACGAAAATGGTAAAAACAAAATGTCCGATACGTGACCTTCATATTTCTCTATTCTGCTCAGTATTCATTCACCCATCTGCAAGGCAATACCTGAGAGACTTTTAAATGAAAACTGGCGCCAGTTAATTCTCTGCCCATATGTGCAGAGTTCGCTTATTACCTAAATCCTGCTGTTCCCAGGGACTGCTGCCTGTTGTATGTTTTAAGTTGTATGAAAATGTCGATATAATGCAGAGATTATTGCTGAAATTTCTGACCTGCTAAAACAACACTAAATGGCAGGCAGGCAGATAGGTAGGTAATTAACTTATTCTCCCTTAGAGAAAAGTGGCGGGCTGCATAGGTAATCAACATATCAAAACTGAGCTTCTCACAACGGCAATACACAGGGTGCCTCATTTGCGAAGCAGTTATTGTTAAGAAATGTATATCCAGATTAATTAAACTGTTTCATTGTTTAGTAATTAGTTGAGAGAAGTACTACATCTTCACTACAGAGAGAAGAAATGCAAATCTTTTGAAAAGGCATATGTTGAACCCACTCCGCTCATTATTAATGTACTTTTAATAGCTGTCTACTTGTAAAAACAAGAGATTGTGATTCACTGAACGTATATTAGCACCATGGGAATAAGAGGATTAATTAGAACGGATATAGTAAATGACTTGAAGATACCGAGGGGGTAATTCAAAATAATCTGAAATAGCTGATCACAGTTCAATGTATAGTAAATTGCAAAAGTTGAAGTCAGCATGAAGTCTGGTTTTTCAGTGTTAATGTTTGATCAAATGTGTAGAAACTTAAAATAAAATCTATTATACTTAACCAAACAACTTTTCTAGTGCTGATGAGTTTTTATGATGGTGGGGGATGTCATTGTCATCCACTATAGCTACTGGAGTTGTCCTTATTAGTTAGTGAGAAATCTGCCCCATATCAATGTGTTGTGCACAAGACTTCTTAAAAGTTTTAAAATCAATTTGAATGCCATTTGGTTATCCTTTCATTCATGAAAAACATATGGTTAAATAGTAAACTTCCATATGCATGATATAATTTAATGCCCACTTATGTCCAGCTAGGCATGTGTAAGACCTATCTTTTGGTCGGTGAGAGAGTGTACAGAGAACACAGATTCCTTGTGAGTCAAGAGGATGTTTGATTTTGGGACTTTCTGCCTTGCTCAAATCCAATAAAAAAAAAAAACTAATATGTGTGATTGAGTCTATACAGACAATGGAAGGTAAAAGGTGAGGAACTGTAAATCTTATTTACATACATGGATTCCCTGTTTAAAAGAAGAGCATGGGGCAGCAGAGAAGGCTTGAAAGGGCTTTGTTTAGCTTCAGACACCAGTTATCCAACAATGAAGGTCAACTTCCTAACACATGGGGGTTGCAGATCAATATATTAGAAGTCTTAAAGACCATATATAAATGTATGGCTATTTAACACAGATATAATAATATTTGCTAAAAATGTCCAAGAGCACAAGGCTTATTAAGTAAGGTGTACCCTCTTGCTTGCGCCTTCTTCCTAGTTGCCATTTCTCCATAGGGGTCTCAATAGTTTTGTCCTGTGGAAAAATTGCATGCTCTAATCTGTTAGAGTACATCATTTTAAGACTAGCAACCCTGCTCTATTGTGTGTTCAAAAACTGCAAATAAGGTTAAACACACAGTAGAAGAGTAGAAGTACCAGAACACTGTTGGTCCTGAGCGGGGGGCTAAACATACAGTAGGTCAATAGTCTTAAAATTACACAGAGACACACACATATATATACATACATACATACAGGAGTGGAAAAATATATCTATGGTTACTAGTCAGGGTGTAAAAGCTACTAGCCCAGGGGAAAAAAGGGAAAAAGTCCACTCAATGTTAAAAACAGGAAACAGTCCGGGACAAGTGGACCACTGGAAATTTCAGGCCGTGCGTGTGCGAGTGTATTTATATATATATATATATATATACACATACATACATACATACATACAGTATCTCACAAAAGTGAGTACACCCCTCACATTTTTGTAAATATTTTATTATATCTTTTCATGTGACAACACTGAAGAAATGACACTTTGCTACAATGTAAAGTAGTGAGTGTACAGCCTATATAACAGTGTACATTTTCTGTCTGCTAAAAGTAACTCAGCACACAGCCATTTATGTCTAAACCGTTGGCAACAAAAGTGAGTACACCCCTAAGTGGAAATGTTCAAGTTGGGCCCAATAAGACATTTTCTCTCTCCGGTGTTATGGGACTCGTTAGTGTTACATGGTCTCAGGTGTGAATGGGGAGCAGGTGTGTTAAATTTGGTTATCGCTCTTACACTCTCTCATACTGGTCACTGGAAGTTCAACATGGCACCTTATGGCAAAGAACTCTCTGAGGATCTGAAAAAAAGAATTTTTGCTCTACATAAAGATGACCTAGGCTATAAGAAGATTGCCAATACCCTGAAACTGAGCTGCAGCATGGTGGGCAAGACCATACAGCGGTTTCACCGGACAAGCTCGACTCAGAACAGGCCTCGCCATGGACGACCAAGAAGACCAAGGTCTCTAACATCCACCATCTCCGTGATGTCGTCATGGAGGAGTGGAAGAGGACTCCAGTGGCAACCTGTGAAGCTCTGGTGAAATAATGGTGGCCACACAAAATATTGACACTTTGGGCCCAATTTGGACATTTCCACTTAGGGGTGTACTCACTTTTGTTGCCAAAGGTTTAGACATTAATGACTGTGTGTTGAGTTATTTTGAGGGGACAGCAAATTTACACTTATACAGGCTGTACACTCACTACTTTACATTGTAGCAAAGTGTCATTTCTTCAGTGTTGTCACATGAAAAGATATAATAAAATATTTACAAAAATGTGAGGGGTGTACTCACTTATGTGAGATACTGTGTATTATATATATATATATATATATATATATATATATATACACATATATATATACACACACTCATACATATACACATACGTGCTATCAGAAAAAAAATCTGAAATCTGGAGGTAAGAAGGATGCAGAAAATGGCACACTATCAACACTCATATTTAGAGTAGACAAAAAACTGTGATAAATGTTACAAAAATACCTTTTTACCTAAATGATTTATTTGATCACACTTCTAATAAGCATTGTAATTGCATTAAATGAACATGTAATATAGGCATTCTCCAACACACACACAATAATCTGCACCAGAACGTTAGTATAATATGTCAAGTTATAGACAAATTGTTTTCAGCAGAATATGCATATTTTTAATCAAACTTTCTCTTTTTTTCAGTCATAGAATGATTTCTGCAACTCAGCAGCAGTTCATCATTTCAACCCATTTCTAATTTCTTCTAGTGTATTAATTCATTGTTTGCACAGCTAGGGCCAGCTTTACACAGCTGGCTGCCCTATGCACAGGTTAATTAGACGCTCTCTCACTTCAGCTGCACCTGGTGATGTCACCATTAACTGTTGTCATCCTACAAATGTGCTTAAAGTTACAGTATATTTTCTGCAATGCTTTAAAAATGTACAGCAGAGAATACTTAAAAGGATAGAAAGGTCAATTATGAATACAAACATTTTTCATGTTTGCAATACACTTTCATTAGCAAAAATGCTTCTAGTATTAGTTATTGCTGTTTCAGTGGCATACACACATATGCTATGAGTGCCCTGTGTGTTTTAACAACACACCTTCTCAAAGTGTCAGCAGCGGCTTGTATGACACAAAGTCTTCACTGATGCAATACACCCCAGCTCTCTGAGTTTGCATGGTGTTTAAATCCTGATACTCTAGTCATATGTAGCATATGTGTGTATGTCAATCAAACTAGAAGCAGTTTTTCTAAAGGAAGTATAGGGCAAAGATGCTTCTATTTAAAACTAAAACGCCCCCTGAAGCACAATTAAATTTTGATTGTTTTGTCCCTTTAAATGTTTTCAGAAAGGTACTTTTGCACCTTGTGGGGTCAACAAGCAAGTACAATCAGTGGGGTGATTTACTGGCCGTCCCATAAGCTAATCAGAGTGCACTGAAAAACAAAACTAATGGCACTACCACTTAAATCTGTGAATCCCCTTATATGTTTGTATATTAATGAATGTATAGATTCATTTGTACTACAATGATATGGGGTATAGGTGTTGTGTACTGATTCACATGTGACCAGGGTTATCAGTACGAGACTGATCAGGTATACACATATTAGCACTCATTTTCCCTGAGGACTTATATTAGAACAATGTTACCAAAATGGAGATCAGTTAAAATTTAACTTTTATTAAATCAATAAAAAAATGGAAACAAAAACACAAGGAAAATGAACTGGAACTTGGTGTGAGCTTATGTATATATATTACAGGGTAAATCGACGTATTAATCTTTTCCAGGAGTGGGTTAATGATATTACAAATTATTGCCGCTCATACTAGTGATCCTAGGATAGTATAATGTCTTAACCTATTCAATTTATACCAACAATCCAATAGGTGGGATCCAATATGTGGTTTATACAGGTTGGAAACATACACAATCCTACTAATACATATACTGTGATTTTATGCAGCAATATCAGTGAGCGTCTGTGTTATAGTGGTAATTTGATTAGCCTGGATATCTATAAACATCAAGCAACCGACAGCACATAAAGATAACTATGCTACCAATAAGTTTGTAAGCTAACTTCTGCACCGTTAAAATTTATAAATTATTAAGAGCATCTAGACTCTTTAAAAATACACAGGATGCAATTTGGAGATAACTATGGCTCAATCTTTTGTTGGTCCAAAGTAAATGTATCGAGCATGGTTATATATTTACAATATTGGTTAAAGCTGTGTGTCACTCTCTGCACTGTTTTACTAGTTAATATTAACGAGCATACCATACTCTATATTCCTTAGCGGTGCTTGTAGTGAGTGACTAAATAATTTATTGTTCCAGAGTTAGCTTGCTGTTAAAACCACTTGGAGAACCCATTAACACTCCCTACCCTAATCAGAGTGCACGCTCACTATTCTAAATGCAGCTTAGAATGAATAGGATCAATATAGCGGATTGTTTTTAAATATCGGTCCCAAGGTGCATTCAGAGCAGTGTGAATGTTTATTATTATTATACTTTATTTATGAAGCGCCACCATATTCCGCAGCAATTCATTTAGTTTAAATGAATTGTACCCAAGTTCGATACCATTGTTTTATTTAAACAATGATATCAAACTTGTAAGAGACAAGACACATACAGGAGGAATTGAGGGCCCTATTCCTGTGGGAACTAAAAATCTGTTTAGCCTATGGGGCGACTGTTACAGGGAGCTAGCGGCACATATAATACTTAACACAAATTAGGAGTACTGCACTTCTGAGAGCTGGCTGTAGTTTTATCATGATAACCAAACCTAACATTTTTCTTTCATGCTTCAGATAAAAGTTAAGTTATTTGAAATGGTATGCTCTATTATCAAATATATTTAATTATCTTCATATCCTTTGTTAAAGGACCAGTAATGCACTACTTGGAGCTAGCTGAACACTTCTGGCGAGCAGGATTGCTGGGATTTTACTGACATAGCCAGTATTTTTAAGGATCAGGTCAAAATTGTAAATAAAGATTAAGATGATACCATGGTCAAACTTCTTCTAAGTGTATTGGAATTTAATTATAACAAAAGATAATTTAAAATCAGTTGCTCCTGATTTAGGCAAATTAATGCTAATGTTCATTTTTATATGAAAATGTTGCAACATTACTGGTGAGGCAATGAAAAGAGCATATATGTGCTGTCACCAATCAGCAGCCAACTCTCAGAAGTGCAGTACTCCTCCTGGGCTTACCTAGGTACACTTTTCAACACAGGATACAATGAGAACAAAGCTTATTAGGTAATTAAAATAAACGGAAAAGTTGATTAAATTTGCATGATCTTTTTGAAACATGAAGGTTTAATTCTAACTTTCAGAACGCTTTAAAGGGATATTGTACTGTAAAATGTGTTTTCCCTTAATGTGTTCCCAATTACTTGTTATACCAGATGCAGAGCATTAAACATATGGGAAATTGCTTTACTATTATTTTTGCATAAGAAATAGCTGTTTTTTGCTGATTACATTTTTCACCTATCGTTTTCAAAGACGTGCCCATTTCAATGGTCTGAGCCTGCAGAAATAGCAGTTATGCTCATGTTATCTCTGTACACAATTGTCAGTAGTAAGGTACTGAACTGCTAATTATGAGTCAAGATGTCAATGAGCCAATCCAGCTATTTCAAATACAAAACCTCTGTCTATCTCTAACCCCCCCCCCCCAATCTGGAAGGTTGATAAGAGCTGCTGGCTCCTGTGTACATAGTTTTTCTAAAGTTAATACTCTGAGTCTGCAATATTCTACAGTCACAGCTTGACTATAATAAGGCATTAAAGGGATAAAATGCTCCAATGCTTCTTTCAATATACAGATACAACAAACAGTTTTAAACAACTTACCAATTTACTTATTTTATCTAATTTGCTTTGTTTTGGTACTGGGAACTAGTCGTTGATTGGTGGTTGCATATATATGCCTCTTGTCAATAAAGGTCACCAAGAGAATGAAGCAAATTTGATAATAGATGTAAATTGGAAAGTTTGTTTAAATTTGTATGCTCTATCTGAATCATGAATTACATCCTTTAACTCTGTTCCTAATTAGCCAGTACATGCAATATGATTACCAGATGCAGGAGGATTTTTAAGAAATATATCCATAAACTGCAAAGCATTGGAAAATACTTTTGTTTTGTATGTAATGTATTGCAATACAGTGTGTAACTGCCAATATGCATTTATAAACAAAATGACCGTGTCTTTTGATCACTTGATCAGTGAGGAATGTACCCCTAGGAAGTTGCCTGTATTTCCTAATAAGGAATCTATCATTGTGTACAACACTAATTCAAGAACAGCAGGAAATTCCAAGCTACTGTTGACCATCTTTTTTCAAACTCAAGTTATTAAGCTTTAAAGGGACATTAAACACTAAATAAATGCTAGACAGAAAGATGCATTTTTTAAAGGTCATTGGTTGTTTAAATATTGACAAAACAAGTGCAAAGTTGTAATGGCTTTAAAACAATGGGAGCTGCCATGTTGTAACTTATGTTTCTCTCTCTGCTGTGAGCAATTAGGAACAGTTATGAAAAGGTCACTAAGAGTGTGCAGCCAATGGCTGAGTGAAATATAACAGTGTTCTGCACATCCATTTTTAACAGGAACTAAAAAGCTCACAATTTCAGAATGGAATTACAGGAAAAGGGGACAAAATAAATAATGAAAGATTTATATATATATATATATATATATATATATATATATACATACACACATATACACACAATTTATCCTTTTATATTACCATCTCAAAGTGTTTGATGTCCCTTTAAAGTGATAGCAAACTGTGCTCACATTCTTTTGAAATTAAAAACTAAAAACAACGAATGTAGGTGAACTATAACTAGCTTACCTTTGAAAACTACTTCCGTTCTCCATGGTTTTTCGAACATTGACAGGCAGGTGGTGCAGCCAATAGCAAGTGCACCACCCATCCTATGGATTTCTATAACAGCACATGGTCGCACTGCTGCATGAGGATCAGATTGGATGTCACTGCAAATGCATTTGTGGAAGAGCTGATCTGTGTCGTAGACAGTAGGGAGAGAGCAAGCTGATATAGAAATCCATAGAGAGGGTGGTGCACTTGCTATTGGCTGCGCCACTTACAAGCAGGGATAGGCAAGGTGTCCATTTTGCTGCGGGGAGGAGTAGGACAGATGAATGCTGGTCCTGACTCCTCCTTGACACATGCAGGGTTGTGGCCACTCCCACGTGATGCCGCTTAGTACCAGGAAAAGTGCTCTGAGTGAGACTGAGAGGTTAGATTCAAGAAGAAAGCTGCCACTGTGTCCCTGGAGCTTTATATGCAAAGGTTAAGCACTTTAACCAGCACCTGAGGTTTATTATAAGTAGTATTTAATTAGAAAGATATACTAAGATTGTGATTCATAACCTTAGTATATCTTTTTTTTCTGATTAAATAATAGGAAAGGGAGAATATGTAATGTGAATAAAGTTAGTGGCTTGTCAAGAGACTGCTAGCGATATTGGGCGATAAGTTATGGAATAAATAAAGCCTGAGTGAAATACTTGACGTGTATCTGCATCTGTATAATAATACCCAGCTCTATACAAAGACACAGAAGTGACACTGGCACATGCGTATAGCCAGACAAGGGCTAGTTATAGGATCAGTGGTATCTGCATCAGTATAACACCCAGCACTATATAATGACACAGTAGTGACACAGGCACATGGGTATAGCCAGAGGAGGGCTGGTTATAGGGTCAGTGGTATCTACATCAGTATAATAACACCCAGCACTATATAATGACACAGTATTGACACTGGCACATGGGTATAGCCAGAGGAGGGCTGGTTATAGGATCAGTGGTATCTACATCAGTATAATAACACCCAGCACTATATAATGACACAGTATTGACACTGGCACATGGGTATAGCCAGACGAGGGCTGGTTATAGGATCAGTGGTATCTGCATCAGTATAACACCCAGCACTATATAATGACACAGTAGTGACACTGGCACATGGGTATAGCCAGACAAGAGCTGGTTATAGGATCAGTGGTATCTGCACCAGTATAATAACACCCAGCACTATATAATGACACAGTAGTGACACTGGTACATGGGTATAGCCAGAGGAGGGCTGGTTATAGGATCAGTGGTATCTGCATCAGTATAATAACACCCAGCACTATATAATGACACAGTAGTGACACTGGCACATGGGTATAGCCAGACAAGGGCTGGTTATAGGATCAGTGGAATCTGCATCAGTATAATAACACCCAGCACTATATAATGACACAGCAGTGACACTGGCTCATGGGTATAGCCAGAGGAGAGCTGGTTATAGGATTAGTGGTATTTGCACCAGTATAATAACACCCAGCACTATATAATGACACAGTAGTGACACTGGCACATGGGTATAGCCAGAGAAGGGCTGGTTATAGGATCAGTGGTATCTGCATCAGTATAATAACATCCAGCACTATATAATGACACAGTAGTGACACTGGCACATGGGTATAGCCAGAGGAGGGCTGGTTATAGGGTCAGTGGTATCTGCATCAGTATAATAACACCCAGCACTATATAATGACACAGTAGTGACACTGGCACATGGGTATAGCCAGAGGAGGGCTGGTTATAGGATCAGTGGTATCTGCATCAGTATAATAACACCCAGCACTATATAAGGACACAGTAGTGACCCTGGCACATGGGTATAGCCAGAGGAGGGCTGGTTATAGGATCAGTGATATCTGCATCAGTATAATAACACCCAGCACTATATAATGACACAGTAGTGACCCTGGCACATGGGTATAGCCAGAGGAGGGCTGGTTATAGGATCAGTGATATCTGCATCAGTATAATAACACCCAGCGCTATATAATGACACAGTAGTGACACTGGCACATGGGTATAGCCAGACAAGGGCTGGTTATAGGATCAGTGGTATCTGCATCAGTATAATAACATCCAGCACTATATAATGACACAGTAGTGACACTGGCACATGGGTATAGCCAGAGGAGAGCTGGTTATAGGATTAGTGGTATTTGCACCAGTATAATAACACCCAGCACTATATAATGGCACAGTAGTGACACTGGCTCATGGTTATAGCCAGAGGAGGGCAGGTTATAGGATCAGTGGTATCTGCATCAGTATAATAACACCCAGCACTATATAATGACACAGTAGTAACACTGGCACATGGGTATAGCCAGAGGAGAGCTGGTTATAGGATCAGTGGTATCTGCATCAGTATAATAACACCCAGCACTATATAATGGCACAGTAGTGACACTGGCTCATGGGTATAGCCAGAGGAGGGCAGGTTATAGGATCAGTGGTATCTGCATCAGTATAATAACACCCAGCACTATATAATGACACAGTAGTAACACTGGCACATGGGTATAGCCAGAGGAGGGCTGGTTATAGGATCAGTGGTATCTGCATCAGTATAATAACACCCAGCACTATATAAGGACACAGTAGTGACACTGGCACATTGTATAGCCAGAGGAGGGCTGGTTATAGGATCAGTGGTATCTGCATCAGTATAATAACACCTAGCACTATATAATGACACAGTAGTAACACTGGCACATGGGTATAGCCAGAGGAGGGCTGGTTATAGGATCAGTGGTATCTGCATCAGTATAATAACACCCAGCACTATATAAGGACACAGTAGTGACACAGGCACATGGGTATAGCCAGAGGAGGGCTGGTTATAGGATCAGTGGTATATGCATCAGTATAATAACAACCAGCACTATATAATTATGTTTTTAATTTGAAATGTACCTTGGTGTCCTTCACTAAGGTATTTACGTTAGAGAATGTCCGCCACAGCCATGGTTTGTGCCTGTCCCTGCTTACAAGTCAATGTAAGAAAAAAACCTTGGAGCATGGAGGCTGCTGAGGGGTCATTAGAAGAGGAAAAAGAAAAGTTCATAACGTAAATATAGCATTTTCAAAGGTTTATATTTTTAAAACTATGTCACTTTAAAGTGAAGGTAAAGTTATTGGACCCATCAATCATAATTATAATCCTTTTACTAACTTAAATACAGTCGCTAGTTTTTTTTTCTCCAAAAACATTATTGATTTATGTTATTTTCTCGATACATTTTTCTTACGGTTCCCTTCCGTTTCTCCTCCCATTCTCCATTTCCTGGTTTGGAATACTGTGACGTATAGAGCGGTCCCACCCGCTCTATACGTCTCTACTCTGCTCGTGCACATCGAGCATTGAATAACCGCGCATGCGCCTCATTTTCAGACTGTCATATTTGCGCATGCGTTAATCGCGGCTGCTGCTCTCTACTAGCATGCGTCAATACTTATTATGCTGCAGATAATGCGATCGTTTTTTACTTACCAATATAAAAGAAAAGAGCGATACAAATGTTTCTAATAGCTTGCCGTCTGAGTTCCTATGCTATTCCAAATATGCCCACTAAATAAAGTTTAAACTGCGCATGCACGAAACGTGGACGCGCACGCTTGGAAAATGCTAAGTAGAAGATCTTACGCATGCGCATCTACATCCAACTGGTGATGACGAAATTTGACGGCCGCCTAACGGCCAATGAAACCATTGGATGGCTGAACAACGTAATCGTTGTCTAAAAAAAAAAAAAATTCACGGGTTGATTTTCGGATAGCCGAATACATAACAAGAATATAAAATATTGCAGGTAATATAAAGATTAGAAAATATTGATGAATGAAAGTTATATTTATTTTGCTGGATATATGTAATTCTTTATAATACAGCGTTTGACTTTCACTTTAAATAGCCTTCTGGTTTAATCGAAATAACCTCTGACAAAATAAACGTTGACTACTCTTGTTGCATCAAGTTTTTAATTTTGCATGGACACCAGACAGGAATTCTCTCTCTTGTATATCCTTTCCCGACCATTTCTCACCCACCTCCCCCTCTCTCCTTACATTAGTATTACCCTTGTGCTTTAGTCTATTTACAAATAGCATTTAAATGTTCTGTATTTAAATCATGTCCACCAGCCCCTATACCCCTCTCTTTTCCAGCTTTACTTCAGAACTTTTTAAATCTAGTTATTGTAATCGGAAAGGATTACACTCAGATCAGAGCTATAGAAAATGTATTTATTTTTTATATCTAATCATAATAATAATAATAATTAAAAAAAAACATACAGAAGAAAATAATTCAGCATATGATTTGAGCAGTTTGCATCTTATGTTATTTATTTATAAGTCAGATTAAGAATACAAATGTAAACAACTTTCCACATTACTTATATTGTTTTTTATTCTCTTGGTATCCTTTGTTGAAGGAGCAGCAATGCACTACTAGGAACTAGTTAAACTCTTTGGGTGAGCCAATGACATGAGGCTTATATGTGCAGTCACCAATCAGCAGCTAGCTTCCAGTGGTGCATTGTTGCTCCTGAGCATACCTAGGTTTGCTGGTCAACAAAGGATACCAAGAGCACAAAGGAGATAAGATACCAAAAGTAAATTGGACAGTTGTTTAAAATGTTATGGTCTATCTATACTGACTCATATAGAAACATTTTAGGTTTCAGTTCCCTTTGATAGTGTACAGTAGTATGGAATAATTATATAATTATGATTCTACATGAGCGATATACTCTGAGGTTATTAAACAAATTGTAAAATGCAGAAATAATTTTTGAGTCTGATGTAGATCCCAAATTGTCTGATTTGTAGGTTTTTCTTTAATATTTGTTTTTAAAAAATGACAAATAGGTTAATCATCAAAATAATTTCAATTTTGTTAAACATTGAACCAATGCTTCAAAGTCAATAAGCACAAATACATTTAAAAAGTGAAGATGGCAACTACGATAACTATGGGTTTGGGAATGTTGGAAATTACATTAGCAGAATATGAAAGACAACTGTTGCACAAGCCTTAAAAATGATATATATTGTGTGTGTGTGTGTATATATATATATATATATATATATATAATAATAATAATAATAATTTATGCCAAAAAAAGTATTCTCTGTATATATTACTGTATCAATTTAAAGGAATATGTAGCCAAGATGTTTTATTACAGCAAAGTATTATACAAGTATAAAAAATGATCAATTGCCTTTTGTTATCCGTTCGTTCTCCTTTTGCTGCATTTTTAGATTAAAAGTCAAGTGATTTCCCAAACCCCAGTGATACTCATTATACGAGTCCAATCAAGGTGGGCTACCTAGGTTAGGATAATAGATATTGAGCGCCGACCTGCCTATGCGAATTGAGAGTCAGTGATGTTGATGCTTACATCACCCTCCTCTTGTAAGTATGTAACTGGCATCATGTTCATCCCCCCTATAATTAACGAGCATTAGTGGAAATTCATTACACAGAAATTTGTTTTTTAAATTGTGAATTCCAACAAAAAAAATTGATAATAGGACTTATATTTAAAGGGACAGTAAAGTAAAAAAAATTTTTTTCATGATTTAAATAGGGCATGTAATTTTAAACAACTTTCCAATTTACTTTTATTACCAATTTTGCTTTGTTCTCTTGGTATTCTTAGTTGAAAGCTAAATCTAGGAGGTTCATGTGCTAATTTCTTAGACCTTGAAGACTGCCTCTAATCGGAAAGCATTTTGACAGTTTTTCACCACTAGAGGGCGTTAGTTCATGTGTTTCATATAGATAATATTGAGCTCCGGCACGTGAAGCTCCTAAGAGCAAGCACTGATCGGCTAAAAATGCATGTCTGTCAAAAGAACTGAAATAAGGGGGCAGTTTGCAGAGGCATATTTACAAGGTAATCACAGAGGTAAAAAGTATATTATTATAACTGTGCTGGTTATGTAAAATTGGGGAATGGGTAATAAAGGGATTATCTACCTTTTTAAACAACAAAAAATCTGGTGTTTACTGTCCCTTTAAATGAAGGGAATGGAAACCTAGTAAACCACAGCACTTAAACAACAATCAGCTGTCTACAGTATGTGCCGTATTTTGTGTGTGCATAACCCCCATGCTTTCCTTGTTTTTTTGACCCATGGTATTGGTATGATGTGGTGACAGGCAGAAGTGACAGTGTAACAAGCTGCGGAGTACATCACATTCATGTGACAGACACAAGTGATCACTCTGAGCATGAGATAGTTTTGGGTGACAATGCTGTCAGATAGCAAGGTCTAAAACTACTGTGTGTGATTCTATCCCTCCCCTAGTGCACATGCGTTAGTGTTTGCTGATTAGAAAAGGGTTCATAGGAAAAAAATCAGAAGGATTAAATGTTTTTACACAGTGATTGGTACACATTATGAGCCATATACCATAGGATTATATACCTTACTATAAAAAAGGGAGATAAATAGCATGATATAGAGAGCTCGAAATGAAAGTGGTGGTAAACGTTCCCTTTTAGATAAACAGATCCGGAATGTTAGCAATATTTTTGATGGAGTTTAATTCATTCGTTGTAATGAAGATGCACTATAACTTACTTTTTAATGTAGCACTGAAATTCAAACAAACAATCTGCGCTCAGGCTACAGTCTTCAAAACTAATCTTTTTTGGAAGCTAACGGTTTAAACTGTTCTCCAATCAATACTCCAGCTGCAACAAAAGTGCCTTGTGGCTAGAGAGGTGATTGGAGAGCAGTTTAAACCGTTATCTCACCAAAAATTTCAATTTCATATCTACATTAAAAAGTAAGTTATAGCGCATCTTCATTACAGCTGATAAATTAAACTCCATCTAAAATATCACTAACATTGATCCAAAGGGGAGAGTTGTTTACCATCACTTTAACATGATGGTCTGCTTTGACTGAAATAATTTACTTTTGGATAGACATGTTGCATAATTTAGATCCACAGAATGATTGGAGTATTTTCTATTTTCAACATTTGTAAGAATTGTGTCCAACTGATACCCTCAAACCAATACCTTGATAATAATTCCCACCTACACTGGTTCTTGATTTTAGTTTTTCCAAAGTTTTTAACTATATATTAATAAAGATTTTACATTTTAATTGTTCATTTTCGTCCTTGTTAATCCTTGGCACATAGAGTTATATTTGTATCCGTGTGGGGACTCTATTCCTTGATATAGTAACAGGCATAGGAGTGCTAAATATTATTTTGCATTATGATATCATATCATTTGATCAGAAAACTATAATGTAGCAATACAATATCAGTGACAAACTCCAGTGCCCCTCTATGTATGCTGAGCATCTGTCACGTTGATAAATTATTTGTAGGACAATTGCACTCCTAAGTAAAATAGGGCTAAGCTTAACAAATTACATTCTACAATATAACAATTAAGCAAAAATAAGATTAGGAAAAAAATAAGCAAGTTTACAAAAAAATGCTCTGTTATCAGTAGACTTAATAATTCTGAAAGATTTAAGTGTTTGTATATTTTAATCGATTGTGTGTGCATGCGTAAATAAATACAAAGCTTCTGGAGGTTATAATAATAATTTATTATATTTCACCATCCAATATTACTACCAGTACCAGAATTACTTCTTATTTTAAAATATAGTGCACTATAGACACTAGTGTTTTAAATGGGTTCAATGATCTAGTCTTTTTACAACCACAGACTTCCAGGAAGATATATAGATTGCTGTCTATTCTTTTCATATAAATTATAAAGGAACAAGTAGTCAAACATATACATAAGTACATTATATACTTCAGCTCTGCATTTATTAAAAAAAAAGCCAAAAGTCATTCATTTCGTAATCGGAAATGAATACGCATGAGTGATTAAATTCATGCCAATGAAACTGCCTGAACTTACAGTTTGCTTCCAAGTTATATCCTTGTGCTCAGAAACACATTTAGGGTCAGATTAGCTCTGTCTGTGCCAAAACACATTCGTAACCATCAATGCTGTGTGTGAAAATCTGGTCTAGCAGAATCCAGCTGTTCCTATGCCAAATATTATAGTTATGGTTCATGTATTTGCAATGATTATTTTTTAAACCATTTTTAGCTCATCTGTGGGGCATAAATTTTGGAAAGATAAATGCTGCCTGAAATTGTGGATTAAAAAGACATAACAATTGCTACAGCAGATCAGGTAACCATTCACTTTGTACAGTATAAATCAAGCAGTGTTGTACAATCTAAAGAACTATGGTGTTTGCATACCTGTGTGCGCAGAGAGCGGGGAGTGAGGCCGAGGAAGGGCAGGGGACTGAGTGTTGCCAATTAGACTCTTCCTGTTGCTTGTCCTACAACTGTGGGAAACAAAACAATATGAGAAAAGAACACTGGAATAAAGAATACAGTTTTATCAAGAATCAAAATCATACACAGTGATTACTTTTTAAAACAGAGTATTTCTCTGTAGCAGCTACTAAACTTTAGACTTATACGTTTTTGTTTTTGCTACCGAACAATACATCTAGAAATAGAGAGAAAATTACCACACAGAAACACTAAACATATAGTGTATGTCTACTGGCTGAGATTGACAAATTTACAATCTCCATATGGCAAGTTAAACAGATTTGTTAATGTACTACTATAGATTAATGTGTTGAGTTATGTAAATGCCATCACACAAGCGCACGTCAAGTGCACTGAAGAGCACTGACATATCAAAAATGAGATGATACAGTAATTAAAAATCTAATTGTTGGAAAATATTTCCCATCTGTGACTCTTAACAATGGAGCAGACAATCTGTACCAGGATTAACGCATCAGTTCCTCAGTCTTCATGTTTACATATAAAATTCATACTTGGTACATAACTGATAATAGGTAAATTTAGGAAATTTGCCTTTATATCACATCTTAACTGCAGGAATACAGGCAAAAGGCTCTATAGGACTATGTAAAGTTTAATTTCCATTAATTCCCATAAAAAGTCTTACAAAGCTTTATAAATCAACCTAATTGTTTCTCAAAGTACTGCAATTTGCTGAGTGCTTTCAAGAGGAACATTGAATCAGCTCAATTTCAGTTAATAATGTAATAAATCCTTATCACAAGAAGAGATAAAGTATAATCAAAACTGTGCAAATCCGTTTGCTCTTCTGTGTTTATGTTTCATGTCTGCATGTGACATTTTGCAGATAATTTCAGAAAAGATGACAACGGATGTCAATAAAAAACTCAAACCATATCTCCAGACTAAACACAGCCGTTGAACCATCTGATCCTGCTATACTTTCATTCTGTTGAGACATCTATCAATTTGATGGCAATAAGTGCAGATGGACAAAGACGTACATTTTGTATAATGTCAGCACCAATGAAGATAGCCCTAGATCACTCAAATCTAAATGTAAGATAAACCAAAGCATATAAAGACAATGCTAAATATCATACCGTATAGAACCTACTAAGATTCAAATAATGTACAAAAGAAAGGTTGGGGTGGATAACATTAAAGGGATACTAAACCCAATTTTTTTCTTTCATAATAGAAACATAGAATTTGACGGTAGATAAGAACCAAAAAGGCCCATCAAGTCTACCCATATTACATGTTACTTTTACCTTAGAATAGCCTTATGCATGTCCCAGAGCATGCAATTTTAAGCAACTTTCTAATTTACTCCAATTATCAAATTTTCTTCGTTCTCTCGCTATCTTTATTTAAAAAGCAGGAATATGAAGTTTAGGAGCCAGCCCATTTTTTTTATTCAGAATCTGGGTTAGGCTTGCTTATTGGTTAGTCAAATGTAGCCACCAATATAACAAGCGCTATCCAGGGTGCTGAACCTAAAATGGGTCAGCTACTAAGTTGTAATTTCCTGCAAGAGAACATAGAAAAATTGATAATAGGAGTAAATTAGAAAATTGCTTAAAATTGCATATTATATCTGAATTATGAAAGAAAAAAAAAATAGGTTTAGTATTCCTTTAACCAGCAGTATATATAACCAGCATTTCCATATAAATGTATCAATACAGCAAACTCAGATCAGGCTCCTCACACTCTTTTCATAAACTTGAATTCTTTGTAGCACAAACTGCCTAAAGGATCAAACACAACATACGTGCTGAGACAATGCCTGAGAGTCATTGGGAAAGAATCATTAGAGAAATATGCGTGTTCCCCAGTATACGTGCTCTGCATGCGACCTTTCAAAGAAAGGGAAATAGCCGTATAATGGCTTCTTGCCATGTCAGTCACTGTAAACCATGGCTTGTAAAGTATAATTAACTCACTGTACTAAAATAACTAAATGATATAAACGTTTAAACAACTAGATCATACAGAAAATGTTTAAACAAAACATTAGACATTCAGGTATTTGATCTGAAGCCAACAAGAAAGTACATGTTAAACCGTATCTGGAAATGTAATATCAGCTCAGTGCATGATAAGCAAAAAATTTTGCAAAATAACAGAATATTTTTTATAAAATGTGGTTTGTGTATATAAAATGTAATAATTAATGGTTGCTATTGTAATGAGAACAAATAGAACCTGTAAATCTCAGATGATGTGCCTTGAACAGCTTGAACACATTAGTGATACCCAGTAGAGTTGGTTACGAAATGACTCTCACTAAACCACGTGGGTTCCTCAGGAAATACTCTCTATTCTTTACACTTCAACTGTAATATTTTGATCATTAAGATGAAATGTAAAGGATTTTTCATATTATATATATTATGTGTGTTGTTTATGTTGTATCCTGTTTTCCAGTCTCTTCCTCTACAAATATTGATCAGTGTACTTTTTCAAAACAAAATATGTATTCCTTAAAATGACAGTCAACAATAGGCATTTGCATTCAGCGATTCATTTATTATGCATTTTCTAAAATGAATCGCACATGCCTAGTAAATACGTTGTAAGGACAAGGACATTCCTTTGTCTTACTATAGAGTAACATATAAGCAAAGCTTAAACATTTTTTAAACAACTTAACATCTTGCATGCTGCACCTTTTCATCTGCCAAACTTAACCCATCATTTGCCTTATTTGGAGGAGCCAGTTTGGGTTTAATTCTGTAGATAACAAGTCTAATCACAGTCATTATGTTAGTATAGAATGTTTTGTCTTGAAGTTATCTCCTAAAACCAATTATGGAAATGCATGTAGCCTTGATAAGTCTGCAGGGTGCATTACAGCTCTAAACCATAGAAAATCCACAGTTTTCAAGCTAAAATACATGAATAGGTGACAAAATATATAAAGTACACTACAAATGTTGTTTTACCACTCATAACTAAACACTTTATATAAAAAAAATCTCAACTGTTCCATTAATGCATCCTTTTAAATTGACCTTATTCCTCATACTAGTATATGTCAAACAATGGACACTCGCTCCACAAACCAGGGCTTGATAAACTGTATAGTACTCATATAAAAATGTAATGCAATATAGTTGGTCATTGATGACTTTTAATGTAAAACTGCACATTAATACTATCAAACGATTCCGAAGCAGTTTACATAACTAAAACACTTTTCTCATAATTGTGCACAATTACCCTTTTCTGTAATGTCATAATTAATCTTAGTTTACCATAAAAAGAATGAGCACATAATAAAATGATGACACTTACAGCGCTGGTCTTTAAAGGACACAGCAATTCCCCAAAACCCCCACAGCTTATTACAGCTAATTCAGCCAATTATTTCCAGAGCAATTCTACTTTGCTTTGAGTTTTAAATATGCATGTCATTTGTCTTGGACATTCTATGCTGTGATATTGCCACATCTTCTTTTACTAAAATATAGATGTAGATATTCTTGCACTGTGCTCTGCAAGCATAAGCCCTTATTTAGATGCCTTCTTTTCAAACAAAGATAGCAAGAGAACGAAGAAAATTTGATAATAGGAGTAAATTAGAAAGTTGCTTAAAATTGCATGTTCTATCTGAATCACAAAAGAACAAAATTTGGGTTCAGTGTCCCTTTAACCCCTTAGTGACCAGAGCACTTTTCCATTTTCTGTCCGTTTGGGACCAAGGCTATTTTTACATTTCTGTGGTGTTTGTGTTTAGCTGAAATTTTCCTCTTCCTCATTTACTGTACCCACACATATTATATACCGTTTTTCTCGCCATTAAATGGACTTTCTAAAAATACCATTATTTTCATCATATCTTATCATTTACTATAAAAAAAATATAAAATATGAGGAAAAATGGAAAAAAAACACACTTTTTCTAACTTTGAACCCCAAAATCTGTTACATATCTACAACTACCAAAAAACACCCATGCTAAATAGTTTCTAAATTTTGTCCTGAGTTTAGAAATACCCAATGTTAACATGTTCTTTGCTTTTTTTGTAAACTATAGGGCCATAAATACAAGTAGCACTTTGCTATTTTCAAACCATTTTTTTTTTTCAAAATTAGCGCTAGTTACATTAGAACACTGATATCTTTCAGGAATCCCTGAATATCCATTGACATGTATATATTTTTTTTTAGAAGACATCCCAAAATATTGATCTAGGCCCATTTTGGTATATTTCATGCCACCATTTCACCGCCAAATGCGATCAAATACAAAAAATCGTTCACTTTTTCACAAATTTTTTCACAAACTTTCAGATTCTCACTGAAATTATTTACAAACTGCTTGTGCAATTATGGCATAAATGGTTGTAAATTCTTCTCTGGGGTCCCCTTTGTTCAAAAATATTAGACATATATGGCTTTGGCATTGCTTTTTGGTAATTAGAAGGCCGCTAAATGCCACTGCGCACCACACGTGTATTATGCCCAGCAGTGAAGGGGTTAATTAGGGAGCATGTAAGGAGCTTTTTGGGGTATTTTTAGCTTTAGTGTAGTGTAGTAGACAACCCCAAGTATTGATCTAGGCCCATTTTGGTATATTTCATGCCACCATTTCACCGCCAAATGCGATCAAATTAAAAAAAACGTAAAATTTTTCACAATTTTAGGTTTCTCACTGAAATCATTTACAAACAGCGTGTGCAATTATGGCACAAATGGTTGCAAATGCTTCTCTGGGATCCCCTTTGTTCAGAAATAGCAGACATATATGACTTTGGCGTTGCTTTTTGGTCATTAGAATGCTGCTAAATGGCGCTGCGCATCACACGTGTATTATGGCTAGCAGTGAAGGGGTTAATTAGGTAGCTTGTAGGGAGCTTGCAGGGTTAATTTTAGCTTTAGTGTAAAGATCAGCCTCCCACCTGAAACATCAGACCCCCTGATCCCTCCCAAACATCTCTCTTCCCTCCCCTACCCCACAAATGTCCCCGCCATCTTAAGTACTGGCAGAAACTCTGCCAGTACTAAAATAAAAGGAAAATTTGGGCTTTTTGTGCATTTTTTTAGCATATTTACATATGCTTCTGTGTAGGATCCCCCTTAGCCCCCAACCTCACTGATCCCCCACCAAACAGCTCTCTAACCCTCCCCCTCTGACTTAATGTGCGCCATCTTGGGTACTGGCAGCTGTCTGCCAGTACCCATTTTAGTGAATAATATGCTTTTTTTATTAAAAAAATGTCCCTTTTCTGTAGTGTAGCTTCCCCCCCCACAATACCAACCCCCAACCCCTTCCAGATCCCTTAGATGCTTTTAAAAAAAAGTGTATTTATTTTTTTTTACATTTTACTTTTAACTTTTTTTTCTGTAGTGTAGCGGTTCCCACCCTCTCCCTTCCTCTGCACCCTCTCCCTTCCTCTGCATATGAAAAGACTCTTTACACAAACAGGAGCAAGCTGGAGTAGGTATACATCAGTATTCTCCTTAAACTTTGGGGCTTGGTTAGGAGTCTGAAAATCAGCACAATGTTTAAAAATAAGCAAAAATATACTTTTTTTAAAAACAAAAAACAAAAAGCAGTATAGGCTATATAAATGGATCATCTACAAAACATTTATGCAAAGAAAAATCTAGTGTATAATGTCCAACTGTAAAGTAAACAATATATATATATATATATATATATATATATATATATATATTATTTGTTTGATTTTTTAAATGAACACATTTAGTACTATTTTGGGTATTATAGATAGGTGATGAATGCTGTAACCCTTTTAGATTTCTTTTCTACATGTTTCTGACATGTCATTATATATACATAAAACAAATAAGTTTACATTTTTAATCTGCTTGATCTTCTGAAAAAAAAAAAAAATATTTTCTCTGGGTTACATAGTAAAAAAAATGCTTACAAGATTTCATATTTGAGTACCAACCAAAAAGCTCAAAACAAGCTCAGCACAAAAATGTAAAATGGTTCAGCCACAAAGGGTTTAAAAAATATCTTCCCAGCTTATCAATCAGTTCCAAAGACTCAGGCCACATTACAAATAGATAGCATGGTTACAGAGAAATAAACACGTTCGATTTTTAAATGCATTTAAAAGATGAACACATCTTTCCTGGCTAGCAAACATTATTTTTATAAAGATGCAACAAACCAATGAAAAAACAATTCTATGCTTACATTTATCTTTTTTTTTAATAAAATGTTTAATGTTTCTATAAGATATTAAAATATTTTCTGAAATTACATTTATTGCAAATGCAAAATTAAATTTGCTTGTTTCAATGTTGTATAATGAGAAGACTTCCTGTAAATGCACTTTGAATGATGATGTCATCAGATATGAAAATTAGTAACACATAAAATTAATTATCCAAGTTCACAAGTCGGATGCAGTTAAAGGCCATAGTGAACTTTTAAACAAGTAATATGTCCAGTGCATGCCATTCAGGGTAAAATGATTGTATGTTAGCACACTAATATTTAAACTGTTTGTGATTTATATTGTTTCCCAATATTTAGCCAATTCATTTTTTCTTTCAACGTTGTTATGAAAATTCATTTTGTATTTTTTTTTTTTCTTTTGTATTATTTGTTTGGGCTGTTTTGTTTTTAGAGTTTGATGAATGTGTCATTTATAAATACTATTTTAGTTTGTTGTCTCTTTAAAATAAGTATGTCCGATGCTCTGTATATGTTTGGATTCATCTCCATGGTTACAGGCATGAAGGCTGTTGATTGGAGGTGACCAGCATATAGAGTAGGGTTGGAGTGTAACAAACTATCCTACGATTAAGTGCCGCATGGCATGAAACGCGTAAGGACACGCCCCCTCCACCCGTGTGTAATTTGATTGTGTACATCGTTTTTAAAAAGCTGGAATAAAGACTGTGATTTTTACGTTTTCCCAGGAGTGCTGCCTTTCTTCTTCTTTCAGTACTATTTGCTGGCTTGCACGGCCTTTTCTACTGATCAGCTGGCACCACGCTACCTAGTGTGATGCGTCTGCAACTGTCTGCTTGAATCTTCCTGCTACCGCTGTGGGATTGGGTGTATTTGCAGGAGCCTTACCTTACTAAAATGATTGTATGTTAGCACACCAATATTTAAACTGTTTGTGATTTATATTGTTTCTCAATATTTTAGCTAATTCGTTTAGGTTCATAATTTGGAATAAACGATAATTTAATGATGATTAATTAAGATATAATGAATATGTATAGCTACTTATAGTCAGTATAGTTCTAGGTCATAGAAATGTCAGTATACACTAATTTTTTATTTCATTTTAAAATGTATTTGATTGCTTTTACTGTGCAAAAATAACCGTGCTTAGCACATCCACCCTTTCCCAAAGATGGCAGCATTTAGCAAAAAGGATGCTGCGGGAAAAAACATGCAACCAATCAGGACATACCTTCAGAGCACACTCAGGCCTTATTTGGGAAGGACATTTGTGGCACAAAATATATTTTCTGTTTCCCATTATCATTAATTTCTTACATAGTGTGTGTCAAGGGATCTTTCTTGCTTGGAAGTAAAATTCCATTTAGGAATCATATGATATAAAGACCCTTCCAAATATACAAATAGTTGAACAGATTTAAAAAAAATAAAAATCTTTTGAAACCAGTTGACTGGAATAAATGAATCATCTTTCCTTATCTTCAAGAACAGAGGATAGCAGTACAAAAGTACACACTGGTTCTAAATAAAAAGTTTGCTTCGTTAAGAAATACTTTTTAGTGAACACAAAAGAAGAAAAAAAAAGGATGTAGAGGACGGTGCTCTCAGCATCACATTTACGTAGGAAAGGCTATTACCTAATGCAATCGCTGTATATTACTCAATATTATAATGTCTTAAATGATCAGCGCAGCAATGATAAAAACCCAGCTTGCAGGTCTGCTTCTCTGTATCTGTAGATAACAATGACAGAAGCTTAAAGGAAGCAACTCTTGATTCACTTGGTGATCCATATTCGCTTCGTATAAAACTCTGCTGTTATTTTTTTCCTCTTCTAACCTTTGTAATGTACCAATAAATTAATGTATTCATTCAGTTGTAGAAAACTGGTTTACAGAGAAACATTTCTTCCACAATGAGAGATAACAGAGATCAAAGTCGGTTTGTGTATATTATAGTTTCTTTCCCATGGATCAACACACAGACAAGAATTATGTCACAAATTTTCACAGATGATTGATACATAAAAAATATACTTTCGTAACCATTCCCTCACATAGTAGGTAGCAAACACTCAGACACAGTTTTTTATGTGCTACAGTAGATAAAGCTGTGTGTCACTTGGTTTTTAAACTAAATGATTCCTATTATACTATTCCTGCTTTCAAAATCAGTGTATGTGCACCTAACAATAATTTTCTTAATATATAAAGTACCATTAGATTCTACATAACTACACAGAAAATAAAGACAAGCAGGAATAATTATACACGCAGTATAGGCCCTACTTTGTAGAGAGTTTGCATTAAAAAAAAAAGTGTTCCAAATAATTAAAAAAAAACAACAACAAAACAAATGCTTTTGAAACACATATTTTGTATGTAATTCAGTACTTAAAGGGACATAATACTCATATACTTAATCACTTGAAAGTGATGCAGGTTAATTGTAAAAAGCTAAGAAGAATATATAACCTGAACTATGTAAAAAAGGAAGCTATTTTACCTCAAAATTTATTCAGCTCACCCAAGTAAGTGCTGTGTAAACAGTTATACTTCAGCTTCTGTCCAGCTGCATGTTGAAAACAAAACAGTAGCCAATCAGCATCAGCAGTGCTGAGGTAATGCTTTGACTTTGCTGTAATCGCATGAGATTTCACTGAAATCTCATGCAATTTCATAGAATTTATTTAAACTGATTAGGAAAATAACATGACTGTGCCTGCACATGACAAATGCACACTCCCTAGCTTGTCCTGGTACATTACAGTGTGGTGTGAATACTTTTTGAGGTAAAATATCTTCCTTTTTTACATAGAGATGTTCAGGTGATATTTTCTAGTCAGCTTTTTACAGCTATGCTGCATCAGTTTCAAGTGCTTCAACATTTGGGTATCATGTCCCTTTAATTGCCGATCTATATTAAAAAGGGACAGTTTACTCAAAACATGTCTCCACTTTAATTTGTTCCCAATGATCCACTTTACCTGCTGGAGTATATTAAATTGTTTACAAGTATTTCCATTACCCTTATATTGGCATTTGAAATAGTAGATTTAGCCTGTGGTATCCCCACCTATTCTGAAAGTTTTTGGTCTTAAGGCCAAGCTGTGTAAACACACAGCATGTAGAAGAAATTACATAGAAGTGAGGTATAGAAGAGATAAGGTAATAAAATGTAATTTTTATATTGTTCTCTCCAAGTATTGGTGATTGGTTTATAGACAGATATAAGATAAAGAAGCAGGTATATGTGATAAAGTAATGGGATCTGATTATACTTACAAGCTCAACCCATTATATTAGGTTGTGGCTTCAAAACAAAAAATCAGATAATTCATATACACAAATATACTGTAAAAAGCAAATCTCATACTTTTTATATTCTGCAGCTGGTAAAAGAAGTAATTGGAAATACAGTAAGGGAAAAACTATTTTATAGTATACTGTCCCTTTAAGCACATATAAAAAAATACTTTAATGTAACTAAAAAACAAAAACAAAACACCATTCAAGAGAATAAACTATTTACAAGTAGCATAGAACACAGTGTCACATACACTTGGGGCTGATCTATCATAGTCCTGACAGACAAGGTTCACAGGTAGTGAACCTGCCCAGCCAGAATTGCAAATTTGCTGGCCGTATTCATAATTGGACTTGAGGCTGCTAGTGCAATGCTGAACCCCTATAGAACTTGTCAATCAGCCCTGGTCAGATCACTCTGAGGTAGCAGAGAGTATTTAGCAAGCAGTGCTTTAACCTGCTGCTTTACAAATATCAGTTGCAAACTAACAGGAGCAGGTCTACAACCTATAGGGAAATGTGCCCCCTTATTGTAAGTACTGTGATATGGAACTTTAGTTTCTTTCATAATTAATGTTGAATGTACCGATATAACTACTGTTATACCCTTAAGATTTCTACATTATTTTAAGTTTCTTATCTAAAAATGTCTTCTTTCCTGCTAAACGGACTACAGAAGCTGCACCATTGGAATTAGTGAGCAGAAAGGGTGAAAGTTTACTATCTAATTTATTTATTTATTTATAATCAGGTATTTGTAGAGCGCCAACAGATTCCGCAGCACTGATAACAACCTATACAGACAATCACTGCCTATTTAGTCTGTCATACTCTAAATATAGTGAGGAGACGTATTGTGATGCCACGTTTTAGCATGAGACTGACTATGTAATTTTAGAATATAACAGAAGTGACAAAGGTATCATTGGGGCTTTCCAAATGTTGAATCTGAACAACAAGAGTTTTATGACACTTTCTGTTTATAATAGCTTGCTTCTCTCATTAATATAGCTGTGGATTTGACTATGGAATATCCCATCTATCTAGTAAAGGGGTGGCAAACCGGTGGCATAATAAATATGACTGAACTTTATTCACATCATATTGCTTGGTTTCATAGGCTGTAATTAAGTGCACAAACAGACTTAAAGGGACATTAAACACTAAATACATGCTAGATAGAATGAAGAATTCAAAGAAAAGTTTAGTCCATGACTAACATGTAGATGTATTTTTTAAAGTTTCATTAGTTGTTTAAAAAGTGACAAAATAAGTGTAAAGTTTTAGTGTCTATAAAACACTGGGAGCTGCCATGTTGTAACTTGTGTTACCTTCTCTGCTGTGGCCAATTAGGGACAGTTATACATAGGTCACTAGAGTGTGCAGCCAATGGTTGTGCTGGATTTAACAGTGTTCTGCACTTCCATTTCTAACAGGAACTGAAAAGCTCACAATTTCAGAATGGAATTACAGGCGCAGAGGACAAAATAATTAATGAAAGTATATTGCAGAGTTGTTTTATATATACAATTTATCATTTTATATTACCATCTCAAAGTGTTTAATGTCCTTTTAAAAGAAGAAAATGCTCTGTGTTAAAGGATTTAGTTGCCTGCATATAACCATGTGTTCAATACCTCTGCCAATGACAAGAGGTATACGCTTGTAGCCACTAATAACTAGTTAGCGCCCAGTAGTGCATTGCTGATGCAGAGCCTATCTAGGTATGCTTTTCAGTAAAACGTTTAAACACATATATAACATCCCATTTAAACTCCCACTTTGGAGCTGCAGCTCAGTCCCCATGTCTTAAGCTAGAAACAGCCAGTGAGCAAAGTAGTAGTAGGGGTTAAACACACTGAGAACCACAGTGAATAATGCAAAAATAACATGCTCTAACAAAATCAGAGCATCTCATTTTTGCACCCTATGTAAACCAGAGACAAGCAAACTAGTCTGTTACTAAATGCAGCATCTGTATAAAAAAAATCATCTTGAATTTGAAAGCAGCAACTCCAGAGCGGCATGTTTGCGTGTAAATGACGGTGGCTGGAACATCTCATCTCCACAGCTTGTATCTTTTATAGGTATTATTTATGGTGCCTGGCTACAAGTGGCATTTTTGGACGCGATACAGCTTGGTTTCTAATTATTATTTACATAAGAACCCTTTTACTTTATTTTGGTTTGGACGGGTTTCACAATCACTGGACGGGTTTCACAATCACTGGGCAGGTGTTTGTGTTTTATGTTTACAAGCTTGAAAACAAAATATAGTTCATCAGGCCAGTAATTATGTATTAAAGAACCTGTATTTGTATTATATAACACACATTAAAAATGTGACGTTACACGTCTCCTGTGTTTAAATAGTTCATACTCTAATGAGTAACACTCTTAAAGAGTCATTAAACAGTAAATGCATGCAAGATATAATGGTTCAAAGCAAAGATTAAACAGAGAACAGTAGGTAGATGTATTTTTCTAAAATATACTTAGTTGTTTAAATATTTAAGGCACAAGTATAAAAAATTAAGTTTTTATAAAATACTGTGACCTCCATGTTGAAACCTAGGTTTTCCTTTATCTCTTCTATTAAATACAATTAGGAACAGATATAAAACACTAAGGACCTAGCAAGATTATCTAAGAAGTTGTTTGTACGGAGAACTCCCTCAAAAAAAATTAAAAGTTAAATTGTAGCTCCAGAGATGGCCGTTCAGCTATCCAGAGTTCTAGATGCACTCTACATTGCAATAAAATGCTAAAAAAACAAAAACCTCAAAGATTTTTCTTGATTTCTCTCCATCATGGCATCAGGCCCTAAGAGAGAGTGTGCAAACATGGCTACCAGGGTATTTACTCACCCATTGTTTGCACACTATCTTATTTGACTGCCAGTTTAAGAAATAGATAAGGGGAAACCTAGGTTTCAACATGACAACCCCATTTATTTATAGAAACCCATTGGAGTTGAAAATAAATTACTGGAAATGGTGACCATAAAAATAATAAAATTATATTGAAACTTTTGTTTATGACGCAAACATTTTATATCACAATCTCAAACTGATTAATGTCCCTTTAAAGAGGCATTTTAATGAAATGATTAAAATGTTATTCATTAGAAAATGTTATTATTGTACAAATACATGTGGTTAACCTCTGCAATTGAGGTAAATGAAGGTAATCTCTCCCTGAGGAGTCACAAAAGCATACCACAGGTGAACCAATCAGGAGTGGCCTATACAAATAGCTACCAACCAACAGCCATATGCCTGGTGCTCAAGTTTAAATACATATTATAAACCCTTTGCAAGGTTAACACAAGTTACCAACAAGAATATGTGCGATCATGAAATGCTCTGATAATAAGAGTGTTGTATTAGTGCAAGAGGAAGTCCTTTTTAAAGTGCTATTAAAACACCTCTTGCTTTTCTGTAAAAATTGTGCTTTGTCCATTGTTTCCTAGAAAAGCAAAACCTGTAACCTAGGTTACCAAAATGCTGCAAAGTGCATAAATCAGCGGTTGTTTTCTAGCTTTTAAAAAGTTACAGGATTTGCCTTTTGGCTGCATACTGAGCATGAGGCGAGAGGGGTCATTTTAAGTTAGCCAGCTTTGTGCTGTCCTTCAGATTGCAATGGCTCTTGCCTGCTGTTAGAGGACATTGTTCCATATTATATGTTATTACTAAAGTGGCAGAATTAATATGTATAACTGCAACCTAATGACAACACTGTTTATACCTGGACACTGCTAAAGGTGCTGCTATGTCAAGTTTCAATCACTCAATGGAATAGCATTTTAAATTCATCTGTGTTTTACAACTCGGTTATTATAAAAAAAAAAGAAGAATAAAATGAAAGGAGAGAACTGTAATTTTGGCACTAAAAGCTTTGGGATAGATGCCTGATATTTAGATACAAACAGCTGTAAATGTCAATGCAACTCTGGAAAGACAGACTTAGTTGGGACAAGAAGGTATTATCATTTTGCACGTGAGACAAGATTACAGAAGAGGGTAACAATAATAGAATAGATGTGGGCACACACAATTTCCATTACAGATTTCTATGCTTGTGTCATTCTGAGGCAGCAGATGAATCGTGATTAGATATGCACTTCGTTCTGCGCAGAGGTCACAGTGTAAATGACTCAGAAAATCTCTGCAAAGATCTGCAGGCCGAACAGGTCACAGCTTGTTGTCAATTAACTATTTAATTCTGCTCTCACTAACCTACGCTCAGATTCTATCTACATGCAAGAAAGTTTAAGTGGAATCCAGGGATGTGGATAAATTTACTCTTCTGGCAAATAATTCATTTTTACAGATGGAAAACATTTAGACAAAGCATTAAAGGGATATGAAATCTGAAATGTACACAAATGCAATTCACTTTTGAAACAGCATTTTTTTTTGCAATACACATGTATTAGCCAAAGTACTTGTAATAGCTTTTACTGTGTAATAAGCATGCATATACCCGCACATGCATTTGCCAGCAATGATATAAACTGTATCATCTCATTTTTAGCATGAAAACAAAGTATAAAGTTGGGATCAAAAGAAACACATAAGGAACAATAGGCAGTGACGGTTTTCCTGGAGTATTTACTAAATAATCACAGGGGAAGACTTTTTTTTCATGCTGGCTGAGTGAGAACAGCAGCAGACATTTACTTTGGAATGTAGCCAAAGCTTCGGCATTTCTCTGGCAAAGTCAGTGTGAGTCCTGATATTATGAACTGAGCTGCTTTAATTGAATTCACCTGTTGAAAAAGCTCTATTTTTCATGCTAAAAACAGACGTGTCATTAAAATGAATAAACAATTCAATCACTTCTAAAGTTTATGTGAATTTGGATACAGGTACATATCCCCAAATCAAGATTTATTTAGAAATCCAGACTTTCATTAATATATACAGCACTTGTCAGTCACAACAAAAAAAGAAAGAAAGAAAAAGAAATACTGTAGTAAAAATGGACAGCAGACACCTTGTAGTTATAAGTTGTTTTATGTAAATTAACATACTAGCTATGGGTGAAAATGTTTTGAATGCTTTAAAACAACAATATTTAGGGGTCGATTCATCATAGGCTTTGCCAGCCTATGATAAATCGACCCCTAAATATTGTTGTTTTAAAGCTCTTTGCCACCTCTTAGTTGGCGATTTTCAATCTCCCCGGTCTCGTCCGACCGTGGAGATTGACAGCTCCTGCTCGAGCGTTATTGGCTGTGCACGGGCAGGGGGCGGCAGTTGCACAGGAGCGCAAAATTGCATTCTTGTGTAATGCTGAATTCTGGCAGCAGAATTAAGCCTGCCGAAGCGAGCTGCGGTGGACAGGGGCGCGTATGTACGCCCCTGTCCGTCGCAGCTTGATAAATCGACCACTTAATCTTCACCCACCACTTGCCTTATTTGAAGGTGCCAGTTTTCATTACTGGTATAGAATAGGATTGTCACTCATGTTTTAGCAATCTATCCATCTTTTGTAGTTCCTTATCTTATATTTGCTGATTATCTTATCTTATATTTGCTGGCTCATTAGGGACAGATGGTAGCAGAGTTGGTCTAGTGCAGTCTGCAGTGTGCAAGTACAGTTCTCAGAACTGAAAAACCCACAAGTGGACAAAATAAATAATGAAAGTGTGTATATATATATATATATATTATGTTTTTTACTGTACATAATTAAACATTTTCTATCACAATTTCAAAGTGTTTAGGTTTCCTTATGGTGGTCATTAACTTTAAGTGGAACAAAAAGATGCTTTATTCCTTGCACCGATTGGAAACTTTTTGTATCAATATCACTTATGGTACTTGGGACCACAAAAAATAAAAAAAGTGATATTTATAAAGAAACAAATAGAAATACATTTGTGTTTAAATGTTACGCAAAAAAAAAAATCAATACTGCCCACTACATAATTATCTAGAAGATCATTGCTATAATGGGCACACACTCTTAGGATGGCAAGTTGTCCTGGCACCAGGAGCTCTTTAGTGTAAGCAAATCCCTTTTGCAGGTATACATAGCAATCAAACTGTTTTTTATTCCTAAGTGGTCAGTAAATTTGTCTGCCTAGTTTGGTCAGGGAATTATAGTACACAACACCGAACAACCTATACAAGAGCAGAATAACTTCCAAATGAAAAAAATAACTCCATATCTCCAAATGTATGAAATCAAAGTATTGAAAACAGCATTTGTAACATAGTAACATGACTGTTTTCTTCTGTGCATGCAGCATACAGCACAGGAAAACATCTCTCTAAAGTTTAAATGTAAAAGAAAAAAAAAAGCCACTAGTCAGGTAAGAAAAACTAACTAGTCTATTTAAAGTTAAAATTGTCTAAATATAAGTTTCTAAATACCGGTATATAATGCTGCCAAAGCTTACCTGCAAAACGGTTTATTTTTTAACCCTCATTAGCCCCTTTAATTCAGGCATAGTTTTGTTTGCAGCAAACTCCCCCTTGGGCATTTCCATATATGTAAGATGCTATACAGACCACAGCTACAACAGAAAGCACTTGTGCACATGCACAGTAGGGGTCAGAGTCACATGGCACCCGACTAAAGCAGTGCACAGTATAATGCTGAAGCTTTCACAAAGAATGTGACATTATCCCTATAGAAACATGGCTACAAAAATTAGCAGTATCTGATGTCCCTCCTCAACCCCCCTTACTTGCATAAGTAATTATCCTCACGTGCAAACTCTGTTATATGGTACCTAAGGGTTTGGAGTAAGACACTGATAAGGGGGGTGGAGTAGCTACACCTGGGAACACTAAAGGTTAAGTCATTTTGCAGATTTTTTGGAAATTTTATTAAAATACTTATAAGCTTTTTTTTTTTACAATTTTTTTCACAATTTTTTTCACACACAGTTTTACCTCAGGTAACCCTTTTATAATATGCACATAACTCAAACTGTTTATGGCACTTTAAAGAATAGCCAAAGCCCAATTTCATAATTGTTCACTGTTTCTGTTTGTAAAGGACAAGTGGACATTTTCAGCCGTTCTTCCTGAAATTGTATTGAAAATATTGGGTTATTTAAGGCCTTCCTACCTGACTAATAAAAATAAAAACAAACACAGTTTCTCTATCTCAGCAACATGTATTATTTCCAGTGAAACAAGCTCCAACACAAATCATTGATGATTTAAAAAAATATATAATTTCTCTGGTCTGTAGGATAGGTTAGGTAACTAGTGATGTCCTTGATGTTGTCATCAACAATGTCATGTGTGATGTAATCAGTGATGTCACTGATGATGTCATGAAAAGCTCCCAGGGCGGGGGCAGTTTAAGTTGTGAATTTCCTTGTTTTTTTAACGTTTAACAATTTAAACTGTAGCTTGCTGATTGGTGGAGCGCTACCCAGGTACTGAACTAAAAATGGGCCGCCTCCTAAGCATTACTTTCCTACTTTTCAAATAAAGATACTTAAAACACTTAAAATTGCCTGCTCTATCTGAATCATGAAAGAAAAAAATTGGGTTCAGTATCCCTTTAGCATATCTTTAAACTGTTCTCTATAAGAAATATCACAAATGCCCACTATATATTTATTTTGTAAAAAAAGTTAATAAAAAATATATATGGTACTATACTGATCTGCATTGCCCTACCCACATCTCTCACAAAATAATTATTGTATTGTAAGGTCTTCCTCTTATAATTCCTTTTACTATAGTATAATATTCTTATCACTCACACTTGTAGATCTAACATGGAGCTGTGTGCAACATTCAGCAGCAGAGAAGATCGCTTACAAAAGGATCAAAAACATGCCGCGCAAAAAAGCTTATGGTGCCATCTTGAATTTTAGTTTAAAATATCTCAAAAACAAATCAAACATATTTTCTATGGGTTTTAAAACTCATACCCCTGTTTTTTCAATCTCAAAAACTGCTTAACTGAATCATTTAAAACTTTTGTAGTGATTCCCAGCAAGATATGAGTCTTTGAAAAATCGAATTTTTAATAAAACCCATTCTCTCAATTCAAACTGTGGCAACACTACCGTAAATGTTTTTGGGGTCGCCCCCATTCTATATAAACTCACAGATGTATGGTTGAAAAGTGCATATTCTATTTGTAAAACCACAATTAAAAACACAAAAAATCCTTTAAAGGGATATGAAACCTACAATTTTTTCTTTCATGATTCAGATAGAGCAGGCAATTTTAAGCAACTTTGTAATTTACTCCTATTATCAATTTTTCTTCGTTCTCTTGGTCTTTATTTGAAAAGCAGGAATGTAAAGCTTAGGAGCCGGACCATTTTTAGTTCAGCACCTGGGTAGCACTTGATGATTGGTGGCTAAATGTAGGGTACGTTGCTAGACTTTGAATGGAGATCGCTTTTTAAAAAGCGCGGTCTTGCGCTATTATGGCCTAAAAAAACCTTAATGACCAGCGATGCACAGGGTATGTCGTGGTCATTAAGGCAATAAAGCCCTCTGCCTGTTTGTTTTTTTTGCTAACACCTGAGACTTCATACCTTTCAGCCTTATAACTTTTTTGTGCAATATTTTTTTTAAATATCTTTTTATTAGATGGTGTTATTATCAGTTTAACTGTACTTTGTCATTTTTTTTTTTAATGTGTTTTGTGACACTTTTTTGTTTCGCAAAACAGTTAACCAGAGCTCTGAGGACGAGCTAACCAGGGGCGTTACTTGAATTGTGCTCAATCGCTCATATTTACTTTTAACTTGTAATACGAGCAAAAAACTTGGCGTGCACAAACAACCACGATAAACCCCTTTCCACTAGTGTGTAACTGTTAGCGCTCCACTCATAATCTGGCCCTTAAAGGGAGATTAAATACAAACAGTTTTTCTCACTTTTCTTAAGAGTGCATGCTCAACTTCATAATTTGAATGCTGAAGTGTCCCTGGTTACTTTGTGCCCATTGTTTTGTTCCAGCCTGTTTTGGCTATCTTGAGAGTGGAACAAGTTATTTAGGGAGGAAACCAAATTAACATGTAGTATAGAGATAAGAGAGAAAATCTTTGCTTGCCTTAAAGTGAAAGTTAGTCAAGCCTAGCGTTTCTGAAATGCTAGGATTGACTATTGAAAAAAATAAAGGGGACTTTCATACATGAAGTATAAGATACTTTACGTAGAAAGCTCCTTTATTTGTTTTAAGCGATCGCCGTTCTTAGCTGCTCAGGCAGCCCACGGCAGATTGCTGTTTCGCTTTAGAGGTGACGTTTTCACCTCTTAGCCAATAGCCCGTGTGGTAAATCTGGCTTGGCGCCGGATTTACCACACGGGCTATTGGCTAAGAGGTGAAAACGTCACCTCTTAGCAATTTTTTTTTTTGCCCTAGGCTGCTGTAGCAGCTAATAATGGTGATCGATTGAAACAAATAAAGGATCTTTCTACATGAAGTATTTTATACGTCATGAATGAAAGTCGCCTTTACAGGGAGTGCAGAATTATTAGGCAAATGAGTATTTTGACCACATCATCCTCTTTATGCATGTTGTCTTACTCCAAGCTGTATAGGCTCGAAAGCCTACTACCAATTAAGCATATTAGGTGATGTGCATCTCTGTAATGAGAAGGGATGTGGTCTAATGACATCAACACCCTATATCAGGTGTGCATAATTATTAGGCAACTTCCTTTCCTTTGGCAAAATGGGTCAAAAGAAGGACTTGACAGGCTCAGAAAAGTCAAAAATAGTGAGATATCTTGCAGAGGGATGCAGCACTCTTAAAATTGCAAAGCTTCTGAAGCGTGATCATCGAACAATCAAGCGTTTCATTCAAAATAGTCAACAGGGTCGCAAGAAGCGTGTGGAAAAACCAAGGCGCAAAATAACTGCCCATGAACTGAGAAAAGTCAAGCGTGCAGCTGCCAAGATGCCACTTGCCACCAGTTTGGCCATATTTCAGAGCTGCAACATCACTGGAGTGCCCAAAAGCACAAGGTGTGCAATACTCAGAGACATGGCCAAGGTAAGAAAGGCTGAAAGACGACCACCACTGAACAAGACACACAAGCTGAAACGTCAAGACTGGGCCAAGAAATATCTCAAGACTGATTTTTCTAAGGTTTTATGGACTGATGAAATGAGAGTGAGTCTTGATGGGCCCGTGGCTGGATTGGTAAAGGGCAGAGAGCTCCAGTCCGACTCAGACGCCAGCAAGGTGGAGGTGGAGTACTGGTTTGGGCTGGTATCATCAAAGATGAGCTTGTGGGGCCTTTTCGGGTTGAGGATGGAGTCAAGCTCAACTCCCAGTCCTACTGCTAGTTTCTGGAAGACACCTTCTTCAAGCAGTGGTACAGGAAGAAGTCTGCATCCTTCAAGAAAAACATGATTTTAATGCAGGACAATGCTCCATCACACGCGTCCAAGTACTCCACAGCGTGGCTGGCAAGAAAGGGTATAAAAGAAGAAAATCTAATGACATGGCCTCCTTGTTCACCTGATCTGAACCCCATTGAGAACCTGTGGTCCATCATCAAATGTGAGATTTACAAGGAGGGAAAACAGTACACCTCTCTGAAAAGTGTCTGGGAGGCTGTGGTTGCTGCTGCACGCAATGTTGATGGTGAACAGATCAAAACACTGACAGAATCCATGGATGGCAGGCTTTTGAGTGTCCTTGCAAAGAAAGGTGGCTATATTGGTCACTGATTTGTTTTTGTTTTGTTTTTGAATGTCAGAAATGTATATTTGTGAATGTTGAGATGTTATATTGGTTTCACTGGTAAAAATAAATAATTGAAATGGGTATATATTTGTTTTTTGTTAAGTTGCCTAATAATTATGCACAGTAATAGTCACCTGCACACACAGATATCCCCCTAAAATAGCTAAAACTAAAAACAAACTAAAAACTACTTCCAAAAATATTCAGCTTTGATATTAATGAGTTTTTTGGGTTCATTGAGAACATGGTTGTTGTTCAATAATAAAATTAATCCTCAAAAATACAACTTGCCTAATAATTCTGCACTCCCTGTATTTGTTTCACTAGTCAATCCTAGCATTTCAAAAACACTAGGATTGACTTTAACTTTAAAGACTAAACCCAAGTTATGCATGATTATTATACAACTTACCACTCCCTGTATGTTAGTAAGCCATAAGACTACCTTATTAAAAAGATTACACAGAGGTTGATTTACTGGTTACATGAATTAGTAAGTTAATTCTGTTTTGAGCTACTGCATATAGCTGTTTTTTTTTTGTTTTGTTTTGCTTTTTAGAAATGTGAAAACATCTATAGTCTTGAGAGTATGTACTATTATATATACTCACAGAGTGCTGAAGCATGTAACGTGTAAAAATCATCTAATCACTCACTACAGAGTGCCTATAGAAGCAACATCAGCACAAGATTTGTGCATCAGGAGCTTCATGAAATCACTTTCTATGGCCGAACAGCTGTAATCAAGCATCACATCAACTTATCACACATCATAATTGGTGACCATTTCAGCATAATAATATTTATACTATAATGGTTTGCAACTGTGAAGTGAACACACTTCTGCAGATGCATAACTGTTGACTAAACATCAGTGTTTGTTTGTTGTGAGGCCAACACCTTAAAATGTGTGTACCAATAAAATATATAAAGTTTAAACTGTGCGTATCTATAAACAAGCCTGAAATTCTTTATAAAATTAAAACCATTCATTTGTTTCAACCATAACACATAAGGTCAAATTAACTCTGCTCGTCATTTTGCCAAAATGCTCCATAGCTATATAATGACAAAAATATATTCTTTCACTGGCTCTTAAAAATATGCAACTCAATCCTCAACATTCTAACGGGCTCAAAAGTTTCATATACATTGTTTAATCTCTGGTTAAAGGGACACTGAACCCATTTTTTATGATTCAGACAGAGCATGACATTTTTAGCAACTTTCTAATTTACTCCTATTATCAATTTTTCTTTGTTCTCTTGCTATCTTTGATTTAAAAGCAGGAATTTAAATTTATGCAGCCAGCCCATTTTAGGTTCAGCACCATGGATAGCGCTTGCTTATTGGAGGCTTACATTCACCCACCAATAAGCAAGCATAACCCAGGTTCTCAACCAAAAATGGGTCGGCTCCTATGTATCACATTCCTGCTTTTTAAATAAAAATAGCACGAGAACGAAGAAAAAATGATTATAGGAGTAAATTATAAAGTTGCTTAAAATTGCATGCTCTATATGAATCATGAAAGAAAAAAATTGGGTTTAGTGTCCCTTGTAGTTTATTTATATTATTACTTCAATTGAAATTCACAATAGAGAACTACAGAATCTATAGAAATTTGGAGTATTTTTTTTGTAGAAATATTATATGGACATAAATAGCAATCTTCACATTTAAAGCGAAGAAACAATATAAAAGCTCAAGCGATTCAGCTATTTAAAAGCACATTGTATTGAAAAGCGATATTAAAGTCAAAATTAAAAACTTACATAATACAGAGTATGCGATTTTAAACAACTTTCCAATTAACTTCTTTTATTTAATTTGCTTATTTTCTCTTGGTATCGCTCAAGAGCTACAATGAACTACTAGGAGCTGGCTGATAATTGACAGATTTTGCAGCTATATATTGGGGGGAGGGGTACAATAAAGACACAAGACAGGGAGGACAGACTAGGAGAAGATTACAGGGCCCTGCTGCCTAGGGGTCTGATATTCAAAAGCTCGCAGCTCAGGTGAGATGATTCAAGACATTGTTTCTCAACCGCGGTCCTCAAGTACCCCCAACAGGGCAGGTTTTCATTATAGCTGAACCAGTACACAGGTTAAATAATCAGCTGATGGATGTGATAAGGTTAGTAACCATGGTGTGACTGATCAGCTAATTACTTCACCTGTGCATTGGTTCAGCTATAATTAAAACCTGACCTGTTGGGGTTAAAGGGCCAGTAAACCTAGGAAATAATGTTACATAATTCTGCACATAGTGCAGAATTATATAATATTAGCTTAGCTCCAGATTTCTAAAGTGAAGGGTTAAATGGATATCACTCAAAGCAAACAGAACGCCGCTCCTGGCTCCGGGTCTGTTTTCTTCTCCTAAGCGCATCTGGGCACGCTGTCTAATCACAGCTGGCCCGATCGCGCTATTAAAATCAATGTAACTCGCTCCCGCTACCAGACCACAGCGGGAGCGAGCTATATTGATTTTAATAGCGCGATCGGGCGCGCTGTGAATAGACAGCGTGCCTGTGATGCGCTTAGCAGAAGAAAACAGACCCACTCTGTAGAGCCAGGATCGGCGTTCTGTTTTCTTTGCGTGATATCTATTTAACCCTTTGCTACGCTAATTTCAATATCAGGCCTTAGGACAGCTTACAATCTATGGTAGATAGGGTTGCCACCTTTTCCTCAAAAAAATACTGGCCATGAGTGAGGGCGGAGCCTTGAAAAGGGTGGAGCCAAAAAGAGAAACCTTACAAAACAAATGTCATTGTGAAAAGATTTCAAATAACTTTATTTAAATTGTGTTTTAAATACAAGGCAGCGTGTCATTTTGAACTAAATATGACCAAACATAACCATGAAACAAATGCGTGTTTAATGTTCTGACAGTGTGACTGACACCTTATTCAGAGTCTTCTCCAAGATACCCACTATAACTTTATGTGGAGACAGACACGGATAGCAACATAAGCATATTAAGCAAACATAGTACCTTCCATTAAATCATACAAGATAAATTGTTCTTTAATTGGAAATTGTAATATACTAATTTAGAAGTGTTTAAAAAATGTTTTTGTTTTTCAATAGCTTCATTTTTTGCTGTTTAGGAAAATTAGCTATTTATTATACTTTCAAGAGTCCATAAATAGTTGCTTAGAGACAGCGTACAGGAAGTCCACAAACTCTAAGGTATAGCAGTAAGTTATTGTTATATATACTTGGACAAATTTAAGATTTCCAGACATAGAAAACATTGTGCACCACACATTACTTGCTACGTTCATTGTATATTAGAGCCAGCTGTGCATTATGACAGATGAGGGAAATGGAAAAGTGTTCCCTTTATAAACACAGCAAGACAGTGTTAACCCAGTTCTGCCAAAGGGCTGCAATGCAATATTTGCTAGTTCACTCCATGGTTGCACAGTGTTTCAACTCATTACCTGCTAATTAACCCTTGGATGCACGTAGAGGACTACAACGCGTTTCCTGCTGATTAACCCCTTGTTTACACAAAAAGGACTGTACCGCATTGCCGGCTAATTAACTCAGAGGATACACTGACTCTGAGATGACTGTAACACATTGCTGTAATGCACTGCAGTCATACCACTCTGGCAACCAAAGGGTCAAGGAACAAAAGGAACACCCTGTCACTGCATACTTCCATCTGAGTCCTGACCTTGTTACAAGCTTTGTCTCCTGGGGACACAGTGCATAAATAATCCCAGGCTGAAGATACCAGGTGCCTTAATCATGTCCTCCCCCTCCCGACACACGTCGCCAGTGCTGAAGTGCCAGGACAATCCATAGCCAATCAGGTAGCCTCCTACCTCAAAGCTATGTACCTTGCGCTCGTTTCAGCAGATTCTCCACCCCCATATGAAACAGACTCCCAGTCTCCATCACACAGGTGCCATGCTGTCAGCTGGTCCGTGTACGTCTCTGTCACTGCCTCACTCTCCGCCCCAGTCTCCATCTGCTAGGATAAACAGCACACCCATTTTCGGCCAGCTATGTCAGTTATGCTAGCCATATTTTGCAATTGGAATAAATAAACGGCTTTTGCATTGCCGGTATTTTACTAATGCTGGCACTGGCTCTAATCACCGATTACCGGCTGGGTGGCAACACTAATGGTAAATGTTCCTTTATCTGCCTTACATGTAGTCGGGATGATATTACATTGTACGGCTTAGAACTGCTAAGAGCTACAAACAGCTCAGCATTGGTTTCAGTTTTCTGAAGTTAAAGGGACAGTTTACACCAAAATGTTTATTGTAGATAATCCCTTAATTACCCATTCCCCAATCCTGCATAAGATAAACTGTTACATTAATACACGTTTTACCTCTCTGATTACCTTCTATCTAAGCCACTGCAGACTGCCCCTTTATCTCAATGCTTTAGACAGTCCTGCATTTTATCTAATCAGTGCAGACTAAATAACTCAACAGGAGTGAGCACAATGTTATCTATATGGCACACATTAACTAGCACTGTCTAGCTGTGAAAAACTGTCAAAATGCACTGAGGTAAGAGGCGGCTTTCAAGGGCTTAGGAATTACTATATGAGCCTATCTAGGTTTAGCTTTCAACAAAGAATACCAAGAGAGAAAAGCAAATTTGATGATAAAAGTAAACTGGAAAGTTGTTTAAAATTGCATGTCCTATCTGAATCCAGAAAGTTTAAATGGATAAGAAAGTCAAAATTAAACGTGCATGATTCAGATAGAGCATGTAATTTTAAGACACTTTAAATTCACTTCTATTTTCAAACGTGCTTCGTTCTCTTAGTATCCCTTGTTATAAATGAAAATGCACATATCATACACTAGTGGGAGCTGCTGCTAATTGGTGCCTGCACACTTTTGTCTCTTGTGATTGGATAACTAGATGTGTTCAGCTGCCAGTAGTGCAGTGCTGTCCCTTCAGCAATGGATAACAAGAGAATGAAGCAAATTGTATAATAGAAGTAAATTGGAAAGTTGTTTAAATTGAATGTTCTATCTGAATCATATTTTTTTTTGTGGGGGGGGGGGGTTACTATCCTTTTAATATTGACTTGACTGTCCGCTTAACTTATTTAAAGGGACAGTCTACACAAAAAATGTTATTGTTTAAAAAGATAGATAATGCCTTCACTACCCATTCCCCAGCTTTGCACAACTAACATTGTTAGATTAATATACTTTATAACATTTAAAACTCTAAATTCCTGCCTGTTTCAAAGGCTCTATTGACAGCCTCTTAATCACATGCTGTTTTATTAGCCTTTTACAACAGGAGACTGCTAGTTCATCTGGGCCATATAGATAACATTGTGATCATGCCCGGGAGTTATTTAGGAGTTAGCACAACACAATACTAAATGCAAGTCAATAGATAATTAATAAAAAGTCATGTGATCTGGGGGCTGTCACAAGATGCTTAGATACAAGGTAATCACAGAGGTAAAAAGTGTATAATTATAACTGTGTTGGTTAAGCAAAACTAGGGAATGGGTAATAAAGGGATTATCTATCTTTTTAAAGAGACAGTCAAGTCCAAAAAAACTTTCATGTTTCAAATAGGGCATGTCATTTTAAACAACTTTCCAATTTACTTTTATCACCAATTTTGCTTTGTTCTCTTGGTATTCTTAGTTGAAAGCTAAACCTAGGAAGGCTCATATGATAATTTCTAAGCCCTTGAAGGCCGCCTCTTATCACATTCTTTTTTATTTGCTTTTTACAACAGGGGAGAGCTAATCCATGTGAACCATATAGATAACATTGTGATCACGCCTGTGGCTTGTGGCAGACACTGCACTTATTGGCTAAAATAAAAGTCAATAGATAATAAATAAAATGTCATGTGATCAGGGGGCTGTCAGAAGATGCTTAGATACAGATACAAGGTAATCACAGAGGTAAAACGTATATTACTATAACAATGTTGGTTATGCAAAACTGGGGAATGCGTAATAAAGGGATTATCTATCTTTTTAAACAACAAAAATGCTGGTGTTGACTGTCCCTTTAAAAATGTAGAGGATAGGAAGTAAGAAGAAAAAGGGACAGTAAACATCTTATAATTATAAGATATTTCTGTTGTCTAGCTATGGAATGGCATATCAGAAAAGTCTAAAATGTTTTTAAAACAAATTGCGATCTTTTATACTGCAATTGTTTTTTTTTATAGCCAAACTCCATCCCTAGTTGTCTAATTTGGAGGAGCCAATCTGGGCTTTAGTCTGCAGATAACAAGGCTAGTCTGAGTAAAAAAAATACATTGTTTTGCTGCTTTTATCAAAGTCAATTAAGGACATATATATAGCAAAGTTAGCCTTAAGAAGTCAGCAGGGTGCATTTAAAGTTCTAAGTAGTAGAAAATCCCCACTTTTCATTACTAAATTTCACGGAGAATAGGCAAAATAAATAAAAATATATTGCAACGTTATTTAATTGCACATAAACATTTTATATAAAAATCTCAAGGTATTTACTTTCAAGGTATGCATTGGTAACAGCTGTAGAACCTTATATTTCATAAATAGTTTACATCTGTCTTAAAATGATGCAAAAAAGTAGACATCCATCAGTTTTCAACAAATTCTACAATTTTGTACTTCAGAGAAGATGGGGTAAAATTATATTACTAATGGCCGCTTTCTCTAGTCTTGCACAATCCAACAAGCTTAAATCTCAGGTTACGTATTAAAATGATCTTCAAAGCTTAGTATATATTGTGTCCACCTGTCTATAAGAGAAAACTAATATATACACTAACCATGCTTCACACTGTATATCACTTTCCAACACACAATTCTACATAAGGTCCACTCTTCTCTCCAGTAATCTCCTTCCTCTAACACATTTGTGCATAGATTCCAACACTCAAGTCCTTCCTTTGAAAAATGACCATACATGACATGGCACGTTTTGAACTGGTGGATTGCTTTACAACATTTTTTAGTTCACCGTTAAAGGATTACTAAACCCAATTTTTTTTTCATGATTCAAATAGAACATGCAATGTTAAGCAACTTTCTAATTTACTCTTATTATCAATTTTTCTTCATTCTATTGATATCTTTGTTTGAAAAAGCAGGAATCACCTGGGTTGCGCTTGCCTATTGGTGGCTAAATGTAGCCACCAACAAGCAAGCACTATCCAGGGTGCTAAACCAAAAATGGGCAGGCTAGTAAGCTTAGATTCCTGCTTTTTCAAATAAAGATAGCAAGAGAACGAAGAGAAATTGATAATAGGAGTACTTTAGAAAGTTGCATGCTCTATCTGAATTATGAAAGAAAGATTTTGGGTTTAGAATCCCTTTAAGCATTCGGATTAATGAAAGCTATAAAAATATAAATATATATTTGAGGTTGTATACATCTTTGCACTTAACTGAATTATATGATTTGTTTCTCTGAACACGTGACAAATTGATTATTTCAGTCACCTGTTTTTCATGCTCCTTTTAGCAAAATGTTTGCATATAACTCACTTCCTCAAAAGTTATCAGGACATAAAATGTAAAACGGAGGTGCACATGAATTGCTCAGAGTCCATATATTGTGTTGCTTTTGACTACATCCCACCCTTGGCTCTCAGCATAATGCTCCTTGCATAGTGAAAGCCATCACTGAAATAGAACTCTTATCAGAAGCATTTTAGCTCACTTATTTTTATTGCAAAAATTCTTCCACTGAAAAGGAAAATGCACACACATGCAGGTTTTATCCTCCTTAAAGGGATACTAATCCCAATTTTTTTCTTTCATGATTCAGATAAAGCATGCAATTTTAAGCAACTTTCTAATTTACTCCTATTATCAATTTGCATTCTTTCTCTTGCTATCTTTATTTGAAAAGCAGGAATGTAAAGCTTAGAAGCCGGCCCATTTTTGGTTCAGACCTGGGTTATGCTTGCTTATTGGTGGCTAGATGTAGCCACCAATAAGCAATCACTATCCAGGGTGCTGAGCCTAAAATGGGCCGGTTCCTAAGCTTTACATTCATAATGTTTAAATATAGATAGCAAGAGAACTTAGAAAATTTGATAATAGGAGTAAATTAGAAAGTTGCTTAAAATTGCTTGCTCTATCTGAATTATGAAAGAAAGTAATTGGGTTTAGTATCCCTTTAAAGTGATGGTAAACTTTTGCCTTTGTATAAACAGATCCGGAATGTCGGCAATATTTTAGATGGAGTTTAAATCATCAGTTGTAATGAATATGCGCTATAACTTACTTTTTAACATAGCGCTGAAATTCAAATAGCCTGCGCTCTGGTCGTCCACTTCAAAAGTAATATTTTAGTGAGCCAACGATTCAAATTGTTCCCCAATTGATGCTCTAGCTACAAAAAAAAAAAAAAACGCATGGCTAGAGCACTGATTGGAGAACAGTTCAAACCTTTAGCTCACAAAAAAAAATGACTTTTGAAGTGGGCGGCCTGAGCATGGGGTATTAGAATTTCAGTGTTACATTAAAGCGTATCTTCATTACAACTGATGAATTAAACTCTGTCTGTTTATACAAAGGGGAGTTTACCATGATTTAAGTTGATTAATGGTACACTAAGAATCTTTCCACCTTATTTAAATTATAAATGAATTATAACCACTAGTAATTACAGTCTTCACTGTAATCGTTCTGGGAGCTAAATACAGAGCAGTTATATTCATTCTCTCTCTCCATATATATTGGTTCAATGCAGTTATTAAAGAACTTTGTCCAATACACCAGATACAGACAGAGAAATATAGTCGGATGGAGAAGTGAGCAAGAAAATAAAAAGTGCTGGCAGTCATATACTAGAGACTACATATTTAAATATAAACAAAAATAGAAGAATGGAAACTGACATTATTGAAAAGCATGGAACTCAAATCCATCACAAAAAGACTGTTTCTCTTATGTTTGTCTACGGAACATTTGCACCAAATAATTATGCCTCGCATACACTGTCTTCTCCCACCCCAGTAAGAGTCAGTGCTTATCTAACAGGATTACACAGACTGCAAAAGTAATTGTTGATGGGGAGATCTGATCTGCGCATAAGATTTGCTGTGGAGTAGCTTTCAGGTCAAGAGAATGCCAGGTTAAAATGACCTAGAAGCCTTGGGATAAGGCCGATTGAAAAGATTGTCTGAAGCTTTAGTTTTAATTAAAAGATTAGATGTATTCCTCACAGCTACCAATGGTATCTGTGATTAATCCAATTATCTAAAACAAAACAAATCATGAAAAAAAAAAAAAAAAAAAAGATTAATGTTTTTAGTCCATTGTTTTATACATACAGAGCATTTTCAGGTAAGAGACGAACACAACTAATACAGGGTATTAAAGGGACAGTCAAGTCCAAAAAAACTTTCATGATTAAATAGGGAATGTAATTTTAAACAACTTTCCAATTTACTTGTATCACCAATTTTGCTTTGTCTCTTGGAATTCTTAGTTGAAAGCTAGTTCTAGGAGGTTCATAAGCTAATTTCTTAGACCTTGCCTCTAATCTGACTGCATTTTGTCCACACTAGAGGGCATTAGTTCATGTGTTTCATATAGATAACATTGAGCTCACGCACGTGGAGTTCAGGTGAGCAAGCTCTGATTGGCTAAAAAGCAAGTCTGTCAAAAGATCTGAAATAAGGGGGCAGTTTGCAGAGGCTTAGATACAAGGTAATAACAGAGGTAAAATGTGTATTTCTATAACAGTGTTGGTTATGCAAAACTGGGAATGGGTAATAAAGAGATTATCTTTCTTTTTAAACAACAAGAATTCTAGTGTTGACTGTCCCTTTAAGTTAAAAGGATATGGAAACCCAAAATTTTCTTTCATGATTCAGATAGATCATGCAATTTTAAGCAACTTTCTAATTTACTCCTATTAACAATTTTTCTTTGTTCTCTTTGTATCTTTAGTTTAAAACACAGGAATGTAAGATAAGGAGCTGGGCCATTTTTTGGTCTGGGTAGCGCTTGCCGATTGGTGGCTACATTTCATGTTATTTTCATATCTTCTTCTATCACTTACCTTATGCTAAAACAGGTGAATATACTAAAATTGGTCTTCAAATACTTTTTATCTTCATTGTCATTGTAATGCACAAATCAGTTTGAACGCTACAATGTTGTGACAAAAGGGACAGTTAAAGGACCAGTAAACACAGTAGATTTGCATAATAAACAAATGCAAGATAAGACAATACAACAGCATTTACTCTGAATTTCAAATAAGTAGTAGATTTTTTTCTAACTAATTTCAAACTTTTGTATATTTCCACTCCCCCTGTACCATGTGATAGCAATCAGCCAATCACAAATGCATATACGTATAGTCTGTGAATTCTTGCACATGCTCAGTAGGAGTTGGCGACTCAAAAAGTGTGAATATAAAAGAATGTGCACATTTTTTTTAATGGAAGTAAATTGGAAAGTTGTTTAAAATTACATGTTGCATCTGAATCATTAAAATTTAATTTTACCCGAGTGTCCCTTTAAAGGGATGTTAAACAGTAAATACATGCTAGACATGATGTATTTATTGAAAGCAAAGATTAGCCTTAGACTAATGTGTAGATGTATTTGTATGAATTGTTAAAATATTGAAAATATTACTTTATACAAACTAATCCTTTAGACTTATGAGTGCCGCCATGTTTGAACTAGTTTTCTATTTATCTCTGCTTGTGTAAAACAAAACTGTGTGGAACCCCCTCTTTTATTGCCTGTTTTATATCTGTTCCTAATTGTCTTCTGCTGGGGAAACAGATAAAGGGTAACAAAGTGCCAGTAAACATTCATCTATTTGATGTCATATAAAGTTTTTATTCAAAGTAAAATACATATAAATTTTTTATTTGTTTTTTTCTAAAAATTAAATGCTTAATTTTTCATTTTAAATATTTAAATGAAACGTGTCAATCAAAAACTATGTCCCGCCCCTCCCTTGCTTCGGCGTTTCAAGCTCTTGCCACTCTAGTGTATGACTCCCTTTGTGGGGTTTTGTCACACCCCTTTATTGCTCCTCAGGGCGTTCTTGCTTTCAGATAGTCTCATAAAACCCCCTAATTAATATGAGCAATTATACAATTATATGGCATGACATTAGCTCCCTATTCTGTGTGCTGCTCTGCCGAAATGACATTTTAGGCAGTAGCTGAACAAGTGCACATGCGCAAGGAGATCTGTGAGGAGTAAAGCGTCTCGAATCCATAACAATTCAATGTCGCGACCAATTAATAGAGGTAAGAGGATGAGGTAGGGACTGGGAGCAGCCGATTTTAAGAATAGGCACTAAGAAAAATTCAAAGACATGGCTAAAATTACAGGAAAAGAGAACAAAATACATTTTGAAAGTATATATATATATATATATATATATATATATATATAACTACACATAATTAAACATTTAATATTACAATCTTATAATGTTTAATATCCCTTTAATGTTAATGTTGTAAGAGTTGATAATAGCAATCCAGACAATATAAGGACGACTACAGTAAGTGTGGCAGCTCTGGACAATACAAGCACGCTGAAGACAGTTTTCTGTATGAAGCAATTTATTTGCTATGATGCACTACTTTGTGCTGTCAGCTGTGAAGCTTCTTCTATGTTTTGGGGATGACTACTGCTTCCTTTATATAAAGCAAATGTATCATGCACGACTCTGCACTGCCTAATGTATTGTGACTGCTTTGCTTAAAAGGACATAAAACACATACTTTTTCTATAATGAATCAGACTAAACAATTTTAAACAACTATCCATTTTATTTCTATTCTAAAATTTGCTTTATTCTCTTGGTATTCTTTGTTGAAGGAGCAGCAATGCACTACTGGGAGCTAGCCGGAAACATTGGGTAAGTCAATGACAAGAGAAATATATCAATCAGGAGCTAGCTCCCGGTAGTGCATTGCTGCTATTGAGTCTACCTAGGTATACTTATCAAAAAAGGATGCGAAGAGAATAAAGAAAATTGGATAACAAAAGTACAATTGAATGGTTTTTACAATTGCATGTTCTACCTAAATCATGAAAGTTTAATTTTGACTGACCCTTTAACCCTGTACATCACTGGTATTTGAATGGAAGTCTGCAGCCTGATGGGAGGTCATAATAGCAAGGTCCTGCCGATTGTGCCAAGACCTGTGCTACCATGACCTGAAAAACCCTTAATGGGACATAAAACAAGTTGGGATAGATACAAAATACACCGCTCAAAAAAATAAAGGGAACACTTAAACAACAAAATGTATCTCCAAGTCAATCACACTTCTGTGAAATCAAACTGTCCACTTAGGAAGCAACACTGAGTGACAATCAATTTCACATGCTGTTGTGCAAATGGGATAGACAACAGGTGGAAATTATAGGCAATTAGCAAGACACCCCCAATAAAGGAGTGGTTCTGCAGGTGGTGACCACAGACCACTTCTCAGTTCCTATGCTTTCTGGCTGATGTTATGGTCACTTTTGAATGCTGGTGGTGCTTGCACTCTAGTGGTAGCATGAGACGGAGTCTACAACCCACACAAGTGGCTCAGGTAGTGCAGCTCATCCAGGATGGCACATCAGTGCGAGCTGTGGCAAGGAGGATTGCTGTGTCTGTCAGCGTAGTGTCCAGAGCATGGAGGCGCTACCAGGAGACAGGCCAGTACATCAGGAGACGTGGAGGAGGCCGTAGGAGGGCAACAACCCAGCAGCAGGACCGCTACCTCCGCCTTTGTGCAAGGAGGAACAGGAGGAGCACTGCCAGAGCCCTGCAAAATGACCTCCAGCAGGCCACAAATGTGCATGTGTCTGCTCAAACGGTCAGAAACAGACTCCATGAGGGTGGTATGAGGACCCAACGTCAACAGGTGGGGGTTGTGCTTACAGTCCAACACCGTGTAGGACGTTTGACATTTGCCAGAGAACACCAAGATTGGCAAATTCGCCACTGGCGCCCTGTGCTCTTCACAGATGAAAGCAGGGGCACACTGAGCACATTTGACAGACGTGACAGTCTGGAGACGCCGTGGAGAACGTTCTGCTGCCTGCAACATCCTCCAGCATGGCCAGTTTGGCAGTGGGTCAGTAATGGTGTGGGGTGGCATTTCTTTGAGGGGCCGAACAGCCCTCCATGTGCTCGCCAGAGGTAGCCTGACTGCCATTAGGTATCAAGATGAGATCCTCAGACCCCTTGTGAGACCATATGCTGGTGCGGTTGGCCCTGGGTTCCTCCTAATGCAAGACAATGCTAGACCTCATGTGGCTGGAGTGTGTCAGCAGTTCCTGCAAGATGAAGGCATTGATGCTATGGACTGGCCCTCCCGTTCCCCAGACCTGAATCCAATTGAGCACATCTGGGACATCATGTCTCGCTCCATCCACCAACTTCACTTTGCACCACAGACTGTCCAGGAGTTGGTGGATGCTTTAGTCCAGGTCTGGGAGGAGATCCCTCAGGAGACCATCCGCCACCTCATCAGGAGCATGCACAGGCGTTGTAGGGAGGTCATACAGGCACGTGGAGACCACACACACTACTGAGCCTCATTTTGACTTGTTTTAAGGACATTATATCAAAGTTGGATCTGCCTGTAGTGTGTTTTTCCACTTTAATTTTGAGTGTGACTCCAAATCCAGACCTCCATGGGTTGAAAATTTTGATTTCCATTTTTTAATTTTTGTGTGATTTTGTTGTCAGCACATTCAACTATGTAAAGAACAAAGTATTTAATTAGAATATTTTATTCATTCAGATCTAGGATGTGTTATTTTAGTGTTCCCTTTATTTTTTTGAGCAGTGTATAATAATAAGTACTTTAATTACTTTACCTGTAAATTTATACTGTAGTGCCTCGCCATTAACCCTTTCTTTTTAGTTTCTGAATTGTAAAGCTCTAACTCCCCCCACACATTTTCTTATATGGCTGTATCTATATCTATTGTTGTTTTGGTAGAAGGCAAATATGCATATGGATTATATGCAGGAGCATGCCTAGAAGCTGTGAACTCAGTTGAAATACAATACCTGTGTCTAAACACTGATAAGGGGGGTGAAATTGACTTCTCCAGGCAGCTTAGCTATGTAATTAATTTTGCTTATTTTTGAAAATTATTTTAAAATACTTGCCAGCAATTTTTAAACAATTTTTTTTATGCAAACTATTTTAATTAATTAGCACTTTTAGGATATGCACAGATCTCAACCTGTTTTATGTCCCTTTAATGACCATCGATGTATGTTGCAGTCGTTAATTATATAATGCTTTGATACCTTTTCCAATTGGGAAACAAGGATCAATGTAGTTGAGTTTTCCAGTCGTCATGTTGTAGGTACAAATACAATGACTGATAATTATACATAGCAAAGTTAAAGGGATACTAAACCTATTTTTTTTTTCATGATTCAGATAGAGCATGAGATTTTAAGCACCTTTCTAATTTACTCCTATTATAAATTTTTCTTTGTTCTCATGCTTTCTTGATTTGAAAAAGCAGTACTGTAAGCTTTAGAGCCGGACCATTTTTTGTTCAGTACCTGGGTAGCACTTGCTAATTTGTGGCTAAATGTAGCAAACCAATCAGCAAGCTCTACCAAGGTGCTGAACTAAAAATGGGCCGGCTCCTAACCTTTATTACTGCTTTTTCAAATCAAGATAACATGAGAACAAAGAAAAATTGATAATAGGAGTAAATTAGAAAGTTGCATGCTCTATCTTAATCATAAAAGAAAAAATTTGGGGTTAGTATCCCTTTAATTTGTCATTTTCTAACACACACACAGAGTAAAAAAACAAACAAACAAAAAAACACAGCCTGGAGCATTTTTTTTATTTCATTCCCTTCCTTCACACTCATCACATATATGACCATTTGATTCTTGAAAATCAGGGGTTATATTCTTATTCAGATCGATGGAAGTGTTGATATCAAATGAATAGATCATTAGATTGACTAGCATCATCATTTATTTTAGCCATATGAAAAAAGGTGCAATAACCATACATTTACAAAAAGGGTAACATGAGTCCTCTTCATGGGTTACCATTTATAATGTATGTCACCACTTTCACATAGTATTTTCAAATGGACCTGAATCATATTCTATTTTTGCATACATAAAGTTTACTATTAGTATGTGTTAGCTAAAAAGAGGTAATGCTGGTAGGATAATATTGGTTGCAGCACCTACGTGCTATAAGAACACAAGATTGGTTAGGTCAGGGATCGAAAAATCTGTTTAACATTTAGGAGCCAGTAAGAATATAAAGGAGCTAGGCAAACCTTTAGGAGTGAGACAGTGATATTTATATATATATATATATATATATATATATATATATATATATATATATAGAGAGAGAGAGAGAGAGAGAGATGTAAAATTCTAGGAAACAGTAGCTCCCTGGCTTCTTGGTTTGTCGAGCCCTGGGTTAGGTAACATTTTGATGCTGACCTTCAGCTGTTTTGACATGATATTGAGGTAAGGAATTATACAATGTTTCAATACCATTTCACCATTAGGTGACAAGACTCAATGCCTGCAAACAAACAATTTGCAATAAGGTCGGTGCATAATAACACATAATGCTAATACAGAAACATTTAGTGCAGTATTAGTATTAGGTGATAATATGTGTTGGGTGATTATGTGAAGTGCCAAACTAAAACATGTTTTCAAAATGTTGCTGATTGATTCATGTGTAACATTACATAACTGGTCACTGTAATTTTTGTGATGTCAACAACGTCATGTAATCAAAAAAGCCCAGAGGGCACAACAAAGTGTATGTGTGTGTATGTCAACAATACTTAAATACATTTACACTAAAAAAATTAAACACTTCTTAATTTCATGTTTACATGGAATATATCTACCTTGTGCTCACTTTGTGTATATGTATGTGTGTATAAAGATAGACAGACAGCAGTGGAAACATATTACTATAGTTTACTAGTCATGGGGTTAAAAGTTGCGTAGGAGTCCACTCACAAAAAGTAAAATTTGTTTTACTTATGCACTGCAATTTCTAACTCATTCATGACTAGATGAAATTTCAAACCCTGTATGTAAAGACCTTTAGGTCTGATAGCTGTATTTTTTAAATGTCACTCTAATAAACAAAATTATTAGAAGCCCATTGACAGTTAAAGGGACAACCAACACCAGAATTGTTGTTGTTTTAAAAGATAGATAATCCCTTAATTGCCCATTCCCCAGTTTTGCATAACCAACACAGTTATAATAATACACGTTTTACATCTGTAATTACCTTGTATCTAATCCTCTCCAGATTGCCGCCTTATTTCAGTTCTTTTGACAGACTTGCATTTTAGCCAATCCGTATTCACTCCTCTGTAAATTCACGTGCATGAGCTCAATGTTATCTATATGAAACACATAAACTAATGCTCTCTAGTGGTAAAAAATGCATTTAGATTAGAGGCGGCCTTCAAGGTCTAAGAAATTAGCCTATGCACCTCCTAGGTTTAGCTTTGAACTAAGAATACCAAGAGTACAAAGCAAAATTGGTTATAAAAGTAAATTGGAAAGTTGTTAAAAATTAAATGCCCTATTTGAACCATGAAAGTTTTTTTTGGACTTCACTGTGGTGAGAGTGTGTTTATTCCTTGAAATGTGTTTATACATAGAGAGAACAAGACACACACACATACATATATATATACACATACATACACACTTTATATATATATATATATATATATATATATATACACAGACAATACGTACACATATACATACATACACACACACATATATATATATATATATATATATATATATACATACACATCCCAGCTGTACCACCTGCCACAGCATGCTGCAGAGAATGGAATTTAGACATCCACTGCTAGATATGTTATTTACCAGCTGAATTGTCTTTGTGGTTTATTTTATGTAGGAAAAACTTCAGATTATGCAAGGAATAGGATGGAAAACCACAGCCGTTTAGAAAAGCCCTTAGGATGAACACTAGAGAACAACCAGTGGCAAGACACTTCTGTGAAGCAGGCCACACAGTTTGTGACCTGCTGTTTATACTCACTGACCACGTACCGCCCCTGAGAAGAGGGGTCAATTGCAATCGGAAATTACTGCAATAAGAGGCTAGATGGATATATAAAAAAATTACTTTTTGCCCATGTGGCTTGAATTGTCAGATTGATTGGCGCTGTTCCACGAGCATTGTTGGGGCGTTACTAGGGTGGATATGTAGGTGAATGGATGGTGATCTGTTCCCTTATATTTGCCCCGAATGGCGGGATTACATGGAGGCTTCCCCCTGCCTTCCCCACTGCATTTCCCTGACTAGCTTTTGGGAAGGTGCACACTGATGACTACCTCTACAACTATGACTGTGTTACATGATTACTAATGTATACTCACTGATGTAGTGTTGACAATGCATCACTAACCTTCCGGGTTGACTTACTACTTTATTGCTATAGACCTGAATTTGGTACTTGCTATAGTTATTGTGAATTGGTATATTCGTTATACGGTTTACCTACACGAGACCAAGATGTATACACAATATATACTTTTTATGTTTGGGAGCTAACTTCTGAAATTACATACAGGCAGCAATACATTTATTGTTTAATTACTGTTGTGGTCTGTAAACTATGTTCCACCATTTGTAGAATGCCTTCTATATTTACACTGGTATTTTTGCCTGTACTGCTTTCACTAAATATGCTGCCTGCTTTGACACAGTGTGGTATAGGTACAATGTTTTCCAATACCTATCTTGTTCAATACATTTACTAATGCAGCACTTTCATGCCTCTGGTCCATTATGACCATTGCGGCACTGATCGATTTGGAGCCACTGCGACATTGGGGCCATTTGTAGCCACGTCCCACCACCGGTTATTGTGACAGTTAGGGCTTTATGGTGGCCATAGAGAACCAAACTGATAAACTGGTTTTCAAACCTGTCCTCAGACCTCCCTAACAGGCCACATTTTGTGGATATCTGAACTTATAGCACAGGTGAAATAATCAGGGGTAGGAACCCTGAAATGTAACATTTATAATAAACCAATTTATTTTTAAAATCCAGCCAGTGCAGACATTTTGGATGTTTATCTATGGATAAAGCTGACCAGCACCCTAGTGGTTGTAATTAGATATTGTGAGTGCGTATACCTGTGAAATATTTTATATATACAAATGAAAAGTAAACTGTCATAAGTCTCAATGAGAATTATTTTGATGTTTGATGCACCTCAATGTTTTCTAGAGTGCTAACCTGCTAAGCCATAATATATATAAATATATATATATATATATATATACACACATACATACACACACACAGTATAAACTCTTCCTCAAACCCTATATGACTCTTCTCTACGTTCAAATCTCTTCTCTCCCCATTTGCACCACTTCCTAGGTCTGTCTTTAGTGCTCAAGACCTGGCAGACTACTTTTTAAAGGGACAGTCAAGTCCAAAAAAAAACTTTCATGATTTTAATAGGAAATGTAATTTTAAACAACTTTCCAATTTACTTTTATCACAAACTTTGCTTTGTTCTATTGGTATTCTTAGTTCAAAGCTATGCCAATTTCTTAGACCTTGAAGACTGCCTCTAATCTGAATGCATTTTGACCACTAGAGGGCATTAGTTCATGTGTTTCATATAGATAACATTGAGCTCATGCACATGAAGTTACCCTGGAGTGAGCACTGATTGGCTAAAACACAAGTCCGTCAAAAGAACTGAAATAAGGGAGCAGTTTGCAGAGGCATATAAAAAAGGTAATTACAGAGGTAAAAAGTGTATTTCTATAATAGTGTTGGTTATGCAAAACTGGGAAATGAGTAATAAAGGGATTCTCTTTCTTTTTAAACAAATAAAATTCTGGAGTTGACTGTCCTTTTAAACAAAAAACACATACAATACAAAGCACCATCCTAACACTAACCTGCAATTTTCAGACTCCACCCTCAGTCACCCCCTCTGCCACTCTCTGCATCTTCCCTCCAGTTCCCGAGAATTTTTTCTTTACTATCTTCCTCATGCCTCAATACCTGCACTCTCGACTCTATCCCTCCCTAGCTAATGCCTTCTTTGTATTCAACCCTCACTCCTGCTCTTACTCACATCTTCAACCTATCCCTTTCTACTGGTTCATTCCCATTTTCTTTCAAACATGTCACCCCCATACTCAATAAACCTCCCTTGATCCTCATTCTCCTGCAAACTACCAACACAAATTATTACTTTTACAAACATCAAAACTCAGGGAAAAACTAGTTTATGACTGCCTAACCCTCTTCCTGTCCTCCAGCTCCTTGCTTAACCCCCTGCAATCTGGCTTCCACCTTCAACACAACTGAAACTGCCCTATCCAAGGTTACTAACAATATTCTTTCTGCTTAAAGCAAAGGCCACTACTCTATACTTATCTTACATGACCTCTCAGCTGCCTTCCACACAGTCGACCACCCCCTTCTCCTAGAGACCCTCAGCTCTCTTGGTCTCTGCGACACTGTGCTCTCTTTGATCCACTCTTATCTTTCTAACAGGTCATTTTCTGTGTCATTTGCTGGTGACTCCTCCTCTTCGATACCTTTGTCAGTTAAAGTACCTCAAGGCTCTGTGCTGGGTCCTATACTCTTCTCCATTTATACTTCTTCACTGGGTAAACTTCTTAACAGCTATGGCTTCAAATATCACCTCTATGCTGATGACACTCAGATCTACCTCTCCACCCCTGCTCTCTCTCCTTCTGTTCTTTCTCACGTCAGTGACAGCTTATATGGCATTTCTTCTTGGATGGCTTCTCATTACTTAAAGATTAACATCTCCAAGACTAAGCTCCTTCTAGCCCCCCTCATCTAGCTCTACTGCAATTTCTGACTTCTCTATCATCTTTAACTACATCACCAACTTCCCATCGTCCCAAGTCCGCTGCATCAGAGTTACACTTGACTCTCCAACATGTCCTTTATCCCCTACATCCTGCCACAACCACCTACACAATATTTCCAAATTTCGACGTTTACGAGCGCTGACACCCCAATGCAATACATCCACTCCCTTGTTATTTCCCAACTTGACTACTGCAATAACCTACTCACTGATCTTTCTCTCTCCCACCTCTCCCCCCTTTAATCCATCATAAATGCCTCTTCCAGGATAATTCACATTTCCCGTCGCTCTGTATCTGCTGCACCTCTCTGCGAGTCGCTTCACTGGCTCCCCATTCACAGCAAAATTGCATTTAAAATTCTCACCCTGACCTTCAAAACCCTTACCAATGCTGCTCCCCACTACCTCTCCTCACTAATCAACAAATATACTCCAGCCCACCCACTCAGATTCAACAATGATCTGCTCCTTGCATCTTCAATTATATCTTCTCATGCTACACTGCAGGACTTATCTTGTGCAGCACCTACCCCCTGCAACGCTCTCCCTCATGCTGTCAGACTTTCCCCTAATCTAACTTCTTTTAAATGCTCCCTAAAGACATTATTGTTCAGGGAAGCCTACCACACAACTCAGTAACAAATGAATCCCACTTAGTTAATAAATTGCCCTCATCATTCTCACCCTTGCAGTCCTCACCTCCTGTTCCTCACCCTCCTAGCCTTCTAGATTGTAAATTCCACCGGGAATAGGGCCCTCAATTCCACCTGTATGTGGTTTGTCAAATTTTGTCTCGTCTCTTTCAAGTCTTGTATCATTGTTTTATTTCAACAAATCGAACCCTTGGACAGCACTGCAAATTATGATGGCGCTATATAAATAAAGTATAACAACAACAATAATAATAATAATAATAAAACTTTTTAAAAGGGCCTAGTTACCTCTGTAACTCAAGAGATACCATTGTTCATTATTTTAATCCTGGTAGAAAAACTGCTTCACTTATATGTCTTTTTTTTCCCATGTTGATCTTCTGATTCACTGACCCCGAGTACTAAGGTGGGGATGTTTGGCATTCTTGTGCCCTAAAAATATTTCCTATGTATAATTAAAACTAGTGACCCGGTAGTCTGCACTAAACAATCTTCATAACAGTTACCCTTTGATTGAGTGCAAAATTCAGGTGCCTTATAGACAGGTAAGTTATTTGCATCTTGGTGGGTTTCAAATAAATCAACCTAGCATTTGAGTAGCATTTGTGTGTGTGATGTTAAACAAATACATTTTTTATTTATGAAATGTAACCTAAATTGTCCTTACTTTAGATACTAAGCAGATTTTATCTGCCTGTTTTACATATTTATTTTCTTTCTTTTCATACTTTTTTGCTTTTAGCATTTAACTTGTTTTCTTTACACATTTAATGCTTCATGACATAATATTCCCTTTCAGCAAAATGATCTGAGACTGAGAGAGACCAAGACAGAAACTTGAGAGTTTAATTAAAGACAAGAAAACGCAGAACATTAGGAGATTATGTTTGTCCTTAAAATGTTATTCTTGGAACAATCAAATGGTTTTCTGGGGAGAATATTATTTATATGGCATACAGCATTTAATGACATCATATAGCTAATCTGTCATAGTGGGTGACGCCAGCGATGTATGCTTGTGCAGGACCGGTGCTCACTCTCAAATTTCTCTGTACATAATAGAAAAAACATTTGGATTTCATGTCCTATTAAGACCCATGTGCAATACAAATTCTATGTGGAAAGAAAATAATCTTTGTAGCAGGATATATTAGGTTTTACCATGCTCCATCATGAATGTTACTGGGAGCATTGCATAGCAGTTTTGTGGGCTACAGAATTCATTAGAGGTATTGCCAACCAATACAAGAAAAGACTTCTTGACCAATCAGATCTTTTGCTTTGTCACATTTAAATGGTTACTCCTCCCCCCCCAACAGTTAAATTTAATTACACATCTTACAGTCAAAAGTGACAAACTGGCATAATTATTTTTTTCTTTTGGTAGAACAATATTAATTTAAACAGGGATCACCATCCTTTTTAATGAAGCTCCACGCTAGGATTTTTTTAAAATTCAATTGCAGTGATATTGTACATTTAAATAAATGCAACAAATCACTTTCATACCTACAACCATCAGGTGAGCAAACATAAATCAAGAAAGGTCAAAACGGAAATGTGCATGAGTGCATTTCATTTTTAAACGGAAGCATTTTCACAAAATACTTCCAATTAGCAAAAAATGTTTCAAGTAAAATTATTCTTGGTTTTCAGTAGCATATGCACATATGCTGTGAGTTCACTGTGCACCAGTATTTAAACACCACACCTTCTCAGTCAGCAGTGGCTAGCATGACATAAAATACATTTTCACTGATCCAATACTCAGCGCCGCCAGGTCATTGAGCAGATATGGTGTTTAAATCATGATGCTCTAGTCACACACAGCATATGTGCATATGCCACTGAAACAGTAATACGCATTTTTGCTCATTTTGACCTTTCTATCCCTTTAAACTCATATAGTAATGCTGGTTTTCACGCTCTACCAATGATGTATGTAAATCAAGTGTCCACCATGACTTATATATCACAGGAGAAGTTACTTTTTTCCCTAGTGTGTGTAAATAGTATTATTTGTTTACTGCTAATCATGGTAAGAATTCAAACATACAGGTGACAACATTTGTGTGACAACATTGTATCTATAAAGCAAATATGTTTGAAATAATATACTGTATATGCATAGTATACTATACTATGTTAATGACCTGTCAGTTTAAATTAAAATAAAACAATCTTGTTTCAGTATGAACAAAATACAAAGGAAATAAACTGGAAATGCAGTTACAGTGATCTAGAATGTTTCAGCTGTGAAGTCAAACTTTGCAAACAAACATAACTGTCAGACGATTGGCTGCACTGTGCTCATGTCAGCTGGGCTGCTGACAACAAACGGGACAAACAATACAAATCTTTAGATACTTGAAAAAAGAAAACTGCCAAATTCCTCTCTGATTAAATAGAATTATTACATCTCTTCCTTCTTGTTATTTATTTTTCAGTTAACACTTTAAAGTAACACTGTTGTGCTCTGTTCGAAGGCTTTAAAGTAAAACCTCTGTGCTCTAAGTACATTTTAAAAAATACACACATACAACATGTTATGGTTATTTTGCATTCACTATCAAATTCATGGCAAACACATAAATGATATATTTTATACACTTACAGAATAGCTAGCTATTGGTTTGTTTGTCTTGTTTTACCTTTGTGTTCGGCGAAGCCTGTTCCTATTTCTTAAGTGAGGTAATGTAAAATTAGACAGCACAGTCCAGAAATTGGAATCTGACATGTTGAAAGGAGATACAGAGAAACCTCTTCAACTCAGGAGTCGATCCAGCCCTTAACTCGCAGGGGAACAAAAGTCTGAAAGATCTTAGCAGAGCAAAAGGGAAGCTTGTAGCTCATAACATGAACCACAGAGAGGTACCTTGTTCACAAGGTAAACCCAGAACAGGACAAATCCCATGTCTTGTGTGCAACTCCAAGCCTTCCACACTATAAAGAGTCTCTTATAATTGTAGTGTAACCATTTGTTTCTAAGGCGTATCCAGACTACACACAATTACAATAGCAGAGCTCAAAGCAATGCTGTAAAGCTGGACTCTGTGTGCGAGTCAGACTAAGGCACCTTGTCATATTGCTTGGCAGCTACCATTCACACTCTCTCACGGGGGAGGTACGTGTTCCTGTAACCCTTTCAGGAAGCAGACACTATTCAACAGATCTCAACAGTTTCTGTAGTACGAAATAAAGCACTACAGCGACATAACATTTATTAAACAGTCTGTCAGCCTCAACTAACCTACCCATTGTGGGCAAAAAAGAAATAAAAACAATCCCCGCTCTGTGAAATAAGCAGTTCTTTTGGAGTCTTTCACAAGACTTAAACCTGTCACCTTTGATCTTGTCATGCAGCTGAAATAAAAATAAGGATAAAAACGAGAACTCTGAGATAATGGGTGCAATACGACTTGAATGTAAAAAAATCTTTACTCTTTCATGTACAGCGACCAGAAATCACTAATAGGCAAGTTATCTGGCACAGATATAAAAGCAGGCGCTAAGCTGCACAGGCTTAAGGGAAATTGCAGTGTGCAGAAACTTGCTTGGCTCTGAGATCACTGTATTGTGAAAGTAAAAGCTAACACTTTAAACTTCACAACACAGACTTTAAATCTGCAAACAGAATGAAAGGTTAGGTGTGCTGGGCTCACTGGAGGAAGAAGGTATAGCACTCTGAACAGCATTTGCACTTCAAAACATTGTAAAAGATCCTATTCATTTTACTGTGGGTTTAAAGTTGCTTGGTTTTCCACATATAAAAACTGCATACTAAATGCTAGAAACGTCCCTAACACTATTAACACAATATCACTTCCATAGAAATATGACATAGGAATCTGACGGTCGCGCAAGTGACCATATTAAATCTCAAACCGATACCGCCGTATTTTACTGGCAGTGTGTATTAGGAAGACAGATCTTTGCCACTTTGGAGATTTAGAAAAATAACATACATATATACGTATAAATAAATAAATATGAATAAAAAAAGCACACAAAAAAAAAAACATTTGCTTGGTATATTCTGTTTAATTTATGTATATTACTGCATTTTTAAATGTTTATTGAGTGTATGTCTAATGGGTCTTATATTTTAATGCTGTTTACTAAACAACAATTAGCTTAATTAGTGTTGTAACATGCTGAGGCGGTGAAAAAATTACATAAAATATTCATTAATCCAAACTTAAAGGGAAACGAAACCCAATTTTTTAAATTTTATGATTGAGATAGAGCATGCGATTTTAAACAACTTTCTAATTTACTTCTATTATCAAATCACCTTTGTTCTCTTGGAATCTTTTGTTAAAAAGCAGAGGCGTAAGCTCAGGAGAGTGCATGTGTCTAGAGCACTATATGACACCAGTTTTTCAAGAATGTTATCTATTTTCAACGCCACTAGATGGCAGCACTATTTCCTACCATGTAGTGCTGCAGACATCTACCTAGGTTTCTCTTCATAAAGAATACAGTGGAAATGAAGTAAATTGGAAACTATTTTAAAATTGTAAGCTCCGTCTAAATCACAATAGAATTTTTTTGGGTATCACATCCCTTTAATTACATGCAATGCACAGGAAAGGTTTAATAAGGTTCTGCCGCTGCCCGTGAAATTCTTGTCAAAACCCATGAATATATAATCACTGTGTTGTTAGAGCAGGATTGTGTGACCTAAGTCCTGGAGCCACATTAAACCCCCAGATAACCCCTGATAAATCTATGCTAGTACACTATCTCCATTTTCTATACACATAGTGCTCCTGTTTGGTACAACAGTTGTATTCCTGCTCTGCATGGATCTAATATACCCTTTATTGTTTCTGTTTCCACAAAATACACTGATATGTTTGTTTTTTATTGTTGGTTTTTTGTTTTGTTTTTAAAGTAGAACCTAATTGTATTCAATCACAGTGGAAAACAATACAATATGGCCTCTGATTTGCAAAAACCGACATCCCAGTGTTAAACGTTATGAATATGTAAATGAACACAGAAAGATCATTTAAATCTACCACAGATAGTTACTATTATGCTGCATTTAGTTTTTAGGCACTATGGGCGCGATCACAAATACGGTGCAGGTTTCGGCGCAAGTGTGGGAACCTGCGCTGCCTGTAATTTCACCTTGCACATCGGGGTATTACATATACGGCGCCGGCAGTTCATAAAGTGCCGTAAGTCGGATAAACTAGCGATGTCCAGAAATGAGCGTAACTACAAATTTCTGGAGTCGCTAGTGACTTTCAGCACTTTAGAAACTGCCAGCGCCTAAGAAAAGTAAAGAAAATATCAAATCTCCCATAAAAGTCTAACCTGCCTCCCAAAAATAAGCCCGACACGTAAAAGCCCTATATCCGCAATCTCATTACTAATATTAAATGTATTAACCCCTAGACCGACAACCCCCCACAACGCAATATGCCTATTTAAACTATTAACCCATATATCCGCCATCAAACTCACACCGCAAATAACAACTAAATTCTTAACCCCTAAACCGCCATAGCCCACAACGCAATTAACCTATTCAAGTATTAACCCCTAACCCGCCATAGCCCACATAGCCTATTAAATGTATTAACTCCTAATCTGCCGCCGCCAACGTCGCCTCCACTATAATAAAGTTATTAACCCCTAAACCTAAGTCTAACCCTAACACCCCCCTAACTTAAATATTATTTAAATAAATCTAAATAAAATTACTATTATTAACTAAATTATTCCTATTTAAAACGAAATACTTACCTGTAAAATAAACCCTAAGATAGCTACAATATAATTAATAATTACATTATAGATATTTTAGGATTTTATTTTATTTTACAGGCAACTTTGTATTTATTTTAACTAGGTACAATAGTTATTAAATAGTTAATAACTATTTAATAACTACCTATATAAAATAAGAACAAATTTACCTGTAAAATAAATCCTAACCTAAATTACAATTAAACCTAACACTACACTATAATTAAATTAATTACATAAACTAACTACAATTAAATTAAACTAAAGTACAAAAAAAAACAAACACTAAATTACAGAAAATAAAAAATTAATTGCAATTGCAAAAGACAATACCCCCCCAACATTACAACCCACCACCCACACACCCAACCCTATTTTGAAACCCACCCAATCCCCCCTTAATAAAACCTAACACTACCCCCTTGAAGATCACCCTACCTTGAGCCGGCTTCACCCAGCCGGGCAGAAGTGGACATCCAGAGGGGCATTAGTCTTCATCCAGGCTGCATCTTCTATCATCTTTCATCCGGAGCGGAGCAGGTCCATCTTGAAGACATCCGACGTGGAGCATCCTCTTCCTTCTTGATCCGACGACTGAATGAAGGTTCCTTTAAGTGACGTCATCCAAGATGGCGTCCCTTCAATTCCGATTGGCTGATAGAATCCTATCAGCCAATCGGAATTAAGGTAGGAAAAATCCTATTGGCTGATGCAATCAGCCAATAGGATTGAGCTTGCATTCTATTGGCTGTTCCAATCAGATTGAACTTCAATCCTATTGGCTGATTGCATTAGCCAATAGGATTTTTCCTACCTTAATTCCGATTGGCTGATAGGATTCTATCGCCAATCGGAATTGAAGGGACGCCATCTTGGATGACGTCACTTAAAGGAACCTTCATTCAGTCGTCGGATCAAGAAGGAAGAGGATGCTCCGCGTCGGATGTCTTCAAGATGGACCCGCTCCGCTCCGGATAGAAGAAGATAGAAGATGCCGCCTGGATGAAGACTTCTGCTGCTTGGAGGACCTCTTCTGGCCGGATCGGAAGACTTCTGCCCCTCTGGATGTCCACTTCTGCCCGGCTGGGTGAAGACGGCTCAAGGTAAGGTGATCTTCAAGGGGGTAGTGTTAGGTTTTATTAAGGGGGGATTGGATGGGTTTTAGAATAGGGTTGGGTGTGTGGGTGGTGGGTTGTAATGTTGGGGGGTATTGTCTTTTATTTTACAGGTAAAAGAGCTGATTACTTTGGGGCAATGCCCCGCAAAAGGCCCTTTTAAGGACTATTTGTAATTTAGTATAGGGTAGGGGATTTTATTATTTTGGGGGGCTTTTTTATTTTATTAGGGGGATTAGAGTATGTGTAATTAGTTTAAAAAAATTGGAATTAATTTTTTATTTTCTGTAATTTAGTGTTTGTTGTTTTTTGTACTTTAGTTTATTTAATTTAATTGTAGTTAGTTTATATAAGTAATTTAATTATAGTGTAGTGTTAGGTTAAATTGTAATTTAGGTTAGGATTTATTTTACAGGTAAATTTGTACTTATTTTAACTAGGTAGTTATTAAATAGTTAATAACTATTTAATAAATATTGTACCTAGTTAAAATAAATACAAAGTTGCCTGTAAAATAAAAATAAATCCTAAAATAGCTATAATGTAATTATTAATTAATTTATGGCGAGGTAAAAATGGAGTAAGATTTCTCCATTTTCGCCATGTAAGGCCTTGCGCTGGATATTGAATACCGATTTACGACGCGGTCCCATGTTAGCCTATGGGAGTAAAAATTGCGAGCGACGGGTGAAATATACGTGCCGCATTTATATGCGGTGCTGTATATAGGATACCAAAATTGCGTAAAAACTGGCGTCGCCGGCTTTTGCGGGCGACGCTGCATATGTAATGGAGGTCTATGTATGTATTTGCAGAATTTACAGTGCTCATTTTATTGAGTTACATGTTTTTGTTATTTTATGTAGAGTGATACTTTTAGAGTGATACTAGATAGGAAACATTCTTTAAATTTAAAGTAAAATATAATAACATTTTTATTGATCAATTACATTGTTTCATAAAGTTTAAGTGATGATAAATCCTAGCATTTGTGAAACGCTAGGATTTACTATTGGAACAAATAAGGGGACTTTCAGTCATGAAGTATAAAAATGCTGAAAGTTCCTTTATTTGTTTGAAATGTTCCAGCACAGAGCTCCTCAAGCAGCCCACAGCAAAACGCTCTTTGCTGAGAGGTGACGTTTCCACCGCTTAGCAAGTAGCCGTGCGGCCCAGCTGACGCAAAGTCGGATAGCCCACATGGCTATTGGATAAGAGGTGGAAACCTCACCTCTCAGCATAATAGCGTTCTACCGTGGGCTGCCTGAGGTGCTCAGTGAGGCAAACGATTCAAACAAATAAAGGAACTTTCAGCATGAAGTATTTTATACTTCATGATTGAAAGTGCCCTTTATTTGCTCCAATGGTAAATCCTAGCATTTCACAAACGCTAGGATTTACAATCACTTTAACCATTGAACGTATTTTCACTTGGTGTGGAAAAAGGATTAAATTTATTATAATTATCCATTCGGGATTCACATACCTAAAACTGAAGCCTGGGCTTAACTCTTGGAATATACCTGTTTATAAGCCTGTTACAAACTCAAAACAGTTAAAGGTATATGAAACTCAGAATTTTTCTTTCATGATTCAGATAGGGAATATAATTTAAAAAAAGTTCCTAATTTACTTATATTATAAAACATTTGCTTTGTTCTCTTGTTATTCTTTGTTGAATAGATATCTAGATAAGAAGAAAATGCCGACAATTTAATAATTAAGTAAATTGCAAAGTTGTTTAAAATGGTATTTTCTATCTGAATCATGAATTTGGAGTTTTATGTCCCTTTACACAGACTGTGGAGTTAACCCAGTTTAGACAGAAATAATTGGAAAAAAAATAAATACATAAATAAGTCTGCCTCCTGGGTTTCTAATCTATTTATTATTATTTTTTTATTTGCTAGTGCTGAGTAAAGTAGTTCTTACATGTAGCATATTCGTGAGGTGCATAAAATTAATAGACAGCAGAAACATGCTTTTTTAATATTTCAGTGAGAATGCTGAACCTGAATATAGATTTATATTTATCTCCTGTAATTAAATTTTTCAAAATTTTAGGTCTTTAACATTTTGAGAATTAGAATTGCACACTGCAGACTAAAAGGGATAGTCTAGTCAAAATTAAACTTTCACGATTCAGATAGAGCACGTAATTGTAAGCAACCTTCTAATTTACTCCTATTATCATTTTTTCTTCGTTCTCTTGGTATCTTTATTTGAAAAAGCAAGAATGTAAGCTTAGAAGCTGGCCCATTTTGGTTCAGCACCTGGGTAGCGCTTGCTGATTGGTGGCTACATTTAAAATTATTTATATGTGCAAATAAAGCCGATGTTAATACTGTACATTGATATTTGTACACAGCTCATTTTCTAGAAACAATTGCTCACTGGCTGATAATAATAACTTAGACAACACTATTGATGGATGTTAAAATAAATCCAAAAGAAGTAAAACCAAGTCACTTAATTCCAGATAGAAACACAAGTTTTCCAAAAAGTCTTACATTTTAAAATAATATATATACTGTATATATATATATATATATATATATATATATACACACATACAAAAAGAAACCTTTAAATATATATATATAGGAGCCCATAGTTGAAATACTAACAACAGTGGCTACCAGGATTTTTCAAGACCTGCTGTAGAATTGCAACAAAGCCGAAGAATAAAATGATGGAACTGTAGGTTGCTAATGAAATAGTTGCACATCTACATAAACAGGGATACATTATTATAGCTCTGCAATATTTAACCCCTTCACTACTGGGAATTCAAGAGAAAAACTTGCCCAAAATACCAAATAATTTTTAGCATTTTTGCTGTAATTCAATTGAAACAGAAATAGAGCCTTGTTCTTTTGGGGTTTTTTTACCTATCAAAACTTTATATTATATATATATATATTTTAAGTAGATAATGTTACAAGTGTGTCACTAGCACCTTGTCCTGATCTCTCCCCCCACACTCCTCACCACCATCTTAGGTATTGGCAGACAGTCTGCCAGTATTAAGCTTTATGTCTAGTTTTATAAATTAATTTTAATTATTTTCTGCAGTGTAGGATCCCCTAACTATCTCACCTCCCTGATCTCTCCCAAAAAGCTCTCTAAGAATCCCCAATCCTAATGGTGTCCGCCATCTTAGGTACTGGCAGCTGTCTTTTAGTACCCAGTTTAGTTTAGTTGTTTTTTTTAATTTATAATTATTATTTTATTTTTTTTCTGTAGTGTAGCGGTCCCCCCCATCTTCCACTCCCTGTGTTCCCATTGTAGGGTCCCCCCAACCCCGATTCCCCATTTTTCTCTAGTGTAGAGTACCTTCCCTCCCTCTCCCTTCCAAACTTTTACAGATAGTGACACAGACTGAGGAACAGCAGTCTCGGCTGTCACTTTAAAGCCGTGACTGCTGGAGCTTCCTGAAGCTGCAGCGTTTATATACGTTATGCAGTAAGATGAGCTTGGTACCGCACAACAGATATACACATCAGATTGGGTTCAGGGGTTAATGGGACAATAAAGTCAAAATAGAACTTTCATGATGCAGATAGAGCACATTTCAATTTATTTCTGTTATCAAATTGACTTAATTTTCTTGCCTTTTAAAAAGCATACCTAGGTAGGCTCAGAAACAGTAATGCACTTCTGGAAACTAGCTTCTGATTGGTGGCTACACACACATCCCTCTTGTTATTGGCTCACTAGATGTGTTCTGCTAGGTCAAAGGTAGTGATTGCTGTTCTGGAGCTAACTTTAACTATGTGTTTATCCCATCTACAACGGTTAAACACAGTTAAATGCAAGGAACAGTGCAATTATGAAATGCTATAATAGAAAGCATTTTCTTTTTTTTACTGTTTTGTCCCTTTAACAACTGCATAATTTAAATGCAGTCTAGTGGCATACTTATATCTCTCTTCTCAAAGTTTTGCCCAATTAGTATTTATTTTACAAAAATACATACTGTCACATTCATGCACTGATCAAAATCATGCACCCAATATCCGCATCTCCTTTGCCTATCTCTATATTGTGGCTTTTCCCGTACGTGTGCGCACCCTGCTGCTCTCTTAGAGGCAGCTTTCCAGCCGAGATGAAAACAGCTCTTCAGCACAGCTGTTTAGCTGCTAAGGGAGGAGAACCTGTAACCTGAAGCTCGCATCTTATTAAAAGATCTCATCTGCTTTTTAATGTTCATGACCTCTGAAGAACCGGTTCCCGCTGCAATCATAGGATGACCTGTTAATATTTAAAAATATAGCTGCTCATGCACTCAACATTAGTAACATGATAATGGCCGTCATTGCTTACACAGCCATTAAATCTAATGCAGAGCGCTCCTGAGTCTAACACACTAGCTGTGCCTCTGGTGATCTTCTGATAATTTAGCATTCTAATTAAACATCAATGTTCCCCCTTAACCTATAAATCAGCTAGATGCCCCCTCTTCAGAGGTCAAGTTTGTTCTTGCTAACAGTCTGCAGCCTCTTCAGTACTACTGTATTTTTTCAGTACATTACTGAGTTTATAAGATTCTTGTTATTTTTTGAAGAATTGATAAATAAATGCCAAATTAATTCTAAAGGAAATTCAATAGAAAATATATAATTTCAACAGTCAAATTTATACTTATATGCCAATATATATTTTTGTATTTTTTTAATATAACTTGCTTAATTACATGTAATAAAACAACTTTGCAATATACTTTTATTATGTATTTTGTTTTCCTTTCCTGGATTTTAATTCTGAATTTTATGGGCTTTCCAATTCATGTTAAACATGGAAGTGTAGACATCTATATTCCACACAGTCATTGGCTGCACACTCTAGTAGGTTATTTACAGCCATTCCTAATTGGCTTCAGCAGAAAAGGTAACCTAAGTTACAATATGGCGACGCCCACTGCTTTATGGCCCTAAGAATGTTACACTTATTTTGTTAAAATATTTAAACAACTAATACAATTTTAAAAATACATGAACAAATTATTTACTGGCTAATCTTTGCTTTCAATACAAAATTCAAGCAATGATTTATTTAGTGTTTAATGTCCCTTTAAAGGTGCCAAATACTAAAGCTCCGCCTCTTTGTACTAGGGGTTGCCATCTTGGAGTTCATGAATTCTCACAGCCTATGACAGAAACAGTGCACACAGGATGAAATTCAATAACATAGTGAGTAGTAACCATTCTAGGGTAGTTTTGTGCCCAGCAGTTTAATTATATTTGATCCATACTTCAAATATTTTAACCAGGATCTCTACAAAATAAGCTCTTATGACCAAGTGTTAAAACTCAAGTAAAAAAAAACAAAAAAAAACAAGTTTTACGTTGCCACTGTACAGTAACACAAAACAAAAAATCTGCAACAATAGGAATTCTAGGATTTCTTCTTTTTTTTTGCTTGTTTTTTAAAAAAACATTTAAAACAATGCCAAAGTTAAATGTAAATGGATTGTTTTTTCAAATAAAGTTTGTTGAAAGGTTAAAAACGTTACATTCACATGACTTAAAGTAACCTAGTAATTATAAAACAAAATAAAAAAAACTCATATACAACCAAAGTCTGGTCTGTTTCTTAAGAGGGTTGGGTTGGTGGTTACCATATTTCTAGCATCATCTGAAATATTTCTATTCTGTCCGTAAATAATGGTACCTCTCTAACATTCATATGCACCCTATTTGTGCACTACATCCCGGTAGAGTGGGTGTTCGGGATCTTTTCCTCCATCATGGAATAAGTGGTTTTGCACTGTTGGCTAAAATGCAGAATCATTTCCTTTTTTTGCAATTGAGTTGTGGTGGGAGTTTGGTTATAAAACAGGAAAATCACAAGCTATATTGGTATTTAATATAGTATTAATATTATTAGCAGGGTAGAGGGTTCCCTGTTCCCCCACATTCCCGCCAGAATAAATCTGTGGCCCCAGGCAAAATGTACTTCAACTTTTGTGGAATAAAGTACTGCCTCATTATTAATGTACAGTTTGTTTCAAGAATAGATGTTGACGATTTGGCTGTGAATTTAAAGACCTTTTTCCAAGTCTTCTCTCGAAGTGCACGAGGCAGTTCCCTGTTCCAGGATTCTACATATGTGGGTAATGGAAAATGGAAATGATTTTTTTTTTTTTTTTTTTTTTTTAAATATTTTTTATTGAGGTTATGGAAAAAATACAAGTATGAAATACCATGAAATATAAATGACAGATTATATAGTTTACAGATATATTTTGAATAAAGCAAAAGTATTACAATAAATCTTTATAGGTAGATATCTTGAACCTCAATTTTATGTTATTTTTCTGTAATGGATTCCTCAGATGATAAGGAGGGTTACTCTTGAACCCAACAAAGCTTGTGGACACAGAGAGGAAATTGGCATTGGAAGTGGCCACTTTTGGACCTAGTGAGTAGATAGAAAGATGGGGAAAGTCAGCAGTCAAGAGCTGCTTTAGAATAAAAAAATAAAAAAAGAAGGGGGGCGGGGTTGGGCCCCTGTTAGAAATAAAAGGAAATGGATTATTTTAATTAAACAACTTTCTTTTGTTAAAGAGTAATCCTAGGTGAGCTCAGGAGTGTGTCTTCAACCATCTGTCAGCAGTGTTTGCAATTCTCATAGTAAGGTTACACAAAATTACAAGCACTGCTGTAATTGACTGCTAAAGGCACGTGCACGCTCCTAAGCTCCTATCAGCCTACCTTGGTTTACTCTTCATCAAAATCACATGCTCTATCTGAATCATGAACATTTAAATTTGACTTTATTGTACTTTTAACACTCAGTTTATAAATATGCAGATGATGACGTTGCAAGCAAATTTAGTGTTATTTAGGTAGATCGTACAATTATATAAACATCTGATGTGTCGTCAGTTTGCCTATGAATCTACAGCCTGCCTATTTTATTTCTCATTGCGTATACAGCTGTCATGCAGTCTGTGACAGTTTCAGTTTGCACTGACACTTCAGAGACCTGGAAACTAATTTAAAAAATCCCAGTGAGCCATTGAACAGTTTTACAGACAGACTGCGTTTTAAATGATGAAATACAAGCTAAGTGATTTTAAATCTGTTTTGTTATGAACGACTCACTACATGATCTTCCCAATAGCATGTAATTATAAGAGTTAAATAACCAATTTTAAATGACACTGTAATGCCTCTCTTAAACCACAATCAGGCATAACTTAATCAGCTTATTATATTTATTTCTATTAATTTAGTTTTTAGTAAAAATTTTTACAAGAGAGTCAATTGCTGTTGTTTGCTTAATTTATTATTTAAATGTTCCCAAAAAAGCAAATGTCTTACAGCCTGCAGATTTCTATCATGTTCCACTTCACTGTAATAAACAAATTGCAGCATAGAAGATAATTCTCTATGGAATAACTATTTTTCTGTACGTAAAAAGAACGTTTCGAAAAGTTTATTTCTAAAAGACCCACCAGATCAGTAGAAGGGAGATACATATAATATAGGGATGAGAGTTCTGTCTTTTCAAGAGATTGTGACGCAGCAAAATGTCAGATAAGGGTTTTGGTAAGTTTATAGGACTTAAAAGGACATACAACCCAAAATGTTTCTTTCATGATTCAGATTAAACATGGGATTTTCAACAATTTTCCAATTTACTTGTGTTTGCAATCAAATTTAAAATGAGCAAACCATTTGCTAAATGTTATCAGTATACTGGTTCCTGGTTGCTCAAGACGAAAGGTTATTGCACACTGTATCACACACACAATTCATGTGATTAATAAGACAACATATCTTGTATTCAGAGTCTAAAATGACTCATTGCTTTATACAATACGGCTCTACATATCGAGCTGTGTACATTTGCTATTCCTTTGAAGATAAAACATTTAGCTTAGACAGTAAGTTATTTGAAGTGAGTCATTACTTCAAAAAAATATTGCAATTTCCATTAAACTTCTGTCTCTAAAAAGTTCCCACTTCCAATTTTATATGTAAATGGTACTTTATATTTATCGCAATGTCCACAAAACAGTGGAAGCACTCAGTAATCCTTTATAATGTTGTCTCAAATGACCGCCCAATGCAGTAGAATTGCATAATTGCCTTTCTTTAGAAGGACACGTTTCTATAAATGGGAAGAATTCAATGAAAGGTTGGATTTTTTTTATTTTTGTAAAGGCATCAGCTTGTAGCTAATTTGGTGATAAGGAAATACAGTCCTCAAGAAAGGAGGTGAAGGAAGGAGGAGATTGAAGGATAATTTTCCACTTGCAAATCATTTATATATTCCATGTGAGTATATCCAATGACAACAATAATATAATTAAAAATTTATGAGCGCGCAATAAATAACCAACCATTACAAGTAGTTATTGCTACAGTGAGCTCGCAGTACCAATTAGTGCTCACAAAATTAACCAGAGATCAGACTCCAACAACAATTACTCTGGTCTATGTAATACAGGAACAAAGGTAGGAGCTGTTCTGAGTGGCTGTTAAAAAGGGGCTTATAAACGATATGGTGAGGACACGGCATCTCTACAATTAGCAGAGAAGATCCCAAAATCTTTATTTAAATGGCCAAACACACACAAAGAATATGCCTGATGCGCATTTCGCCGCTAGCATGGCTTTATCAAAGGTTATTCCTATCTCTGGCATCTCCCTAGTCAACTTGTAGGTATTCATACCGTGTAAGATTTTGAACAATTTTTGAGTGCTGAGGTACTGTCAACTTTCTCTTTTGTGTTTTTCTACGTATTTATCCTGACAGTCAGCACCCCCCTTTTTATCGGCTATATGTACTCAATAATACATAGCTGTGCATGTGCACCTTTTTAAGACACATAGATAGACTATACCTAAGGGGTTATTAGAATATTGCACCCCATACTAACTATCACTTATACCTAATCTAATCCCCCTAACAAAATAAAAAAGCCCCCCCCCCAAAATAAAAAAGCCCTACCCTACACTAAATTACAAATAGCCCTTAAAAGAGTCTTTTGTGGGGCATTGCCCCAAAGTAATCAGCTCTTTTACGTGTAAAAAAAGTACAAATTCCCCCCAAGATAAAAACCCACCACCCACACAACCAACCCTACTCTAAAACCCAGCCAATACCCCCTTAAAAATGACACTAATCCCTTGAAGATCACCATAACGGGAGACGTCTTCACCCAACCGGGCTGAAGTCCTCAACGAAGCCGGGAGAAGTCTTCATCCAAGCCGGGTGAAGTGGTCCTTAAGACGGGCAGAAGTCTTCATCCAGACGGCATCTTCTATTTTCATCCATCTGGCACGGAGCGGGTGCATCTTCAAGACATCCGGCGCGGAGCATCCTCTTCCATCGAAGTCTTCTTACTAAATGATGGATCCTTTAAGTGACGTCATCCAAGATGGAGTCCCTTCAATTCCGATTGGCTGATAGAATTCTATCAGCCAATCGGAATTAAGGTAGAAAAAATCCTATTGGCCGACGTTTCCCGGTAAGGTGATATTCAAGGGGTTAGTGTTAGTTTTTTTAAGGGGGTATTGGGCGGGTTTTAGAGTAGGGTTGGTTGCGTGGGTGGTGGGTTTTAATGTTGGGGGGGATTTGTACTTTTTTTTTTACAGGTAAAAGAGCCGATTACTTTTCCCCGCAAAAGGCCCTTTTAAGGGCTATTTGTAATTTAGTGTAGGGTAGGGCTTTTTTTTATTTTGGGTTAGCTTTTTTATTTTGTTAGGGGGATTAGATTAGGTGTAATTAGTTTAAAAAACTTGTAATTTGTTTATTATTTTCTGTAATTTAGTGGGGGGGTTGTACTTTAGATAATTTTATTTATTTGTATTTAATTGTATTTAATTTAGGGAATGTAATTATAGTGTAGTGTTCGGTGTAATTGTAACTTAGGTTAGGGTTTTATTTTACAGGTAAATTTGTCTATATTTTAACTAGGTAGTTATTAAATAGTTAATAACTATTTAGTAACTATTCTACCTAGTTAAAATAAATACAAACTTGCCTGTAAAATAAAAATAAACCCTAAGATAGCTACAATGTAACTATTAGTTATATTGTAGCTAGCTTAGGGTTTAGTTTATAGGTAAGTATTTAGTTTTAAATAGGAATAATTTAGTTAATGATAGTTATTTTTATTTAGATGTATTTAAATTATATTTAAGTTAGGGGGTGTTAGGGTTAGACTTAGATTTAGGGGTTAATAACTTTAATATAGTGGCAGCGATGTTGGGGTGGCAGATTAGGGGTTAATAAATGTAGGTAGGTTGCGGCGATGTTAGGAACGGCAGATTAGAGGTTAATAAAATTTAACTAGTGTTTGCGAGGCAGGAGTGCAGCGGTTTAGGGGTTAATATATTTATTATAGTGGCGGCGATGTCCAGTTCGGCAGATTAGGGGTTAAAATTTTTATTATAGTGTTTGTGATGTGGGAGGGCCTCGTTTAGGGGTTAATAGGTAGTTTATGGGTGTTAATGTACTATTTAGCACTTTAGTTAAGAGCTTTATGCTACGACGTTGTAGTGTAAAACTCTTAACTACTGACTTTAAAATGTGGTACCAGTCTTGACAGGAGAGGGTCTACCGCTCACTTTTTGGCAGACTCGTAATACCGGCGCTATGCAAGTCCCATTAAAAAAATAGTATACGCAATTGACATGGTGGATTTGCGATATTTCCAAGTCTGGCCAAAAAAGTGTGCGTTACACCTGTCACTTCAAGACTCGTAATACCAGCGGGCGTTAAAAAGCAGGGTTGGGACCGACCAACGCTGCTTTTTAAGCCTAACGCAAGACTCATAATCTAGCCGTATATTTGTACACTGTTTTGATCATCTTCCATAAACCCATTCAACCACTCGTCATGTTATGTCTTTGTTATAAAAACCCAAACAAAAGCTGTCCTCTGTGATTACAATTTTGGCTCTTGAATCAAATTATTATATTCTTTTACACACAGAGAAGGACACATCATAGACTATTTGTACACGTAAAAATAAAATAGCAATGACAACAAAGACCCAAATGCCACATTTAATCTCCCCAATATTTCTACAAGAAGAGAAGGAAAGTTTACACTTCTGAACCTATCAACCAATTTAAATTGTGACCCACAAAAGTCTGATACTCAGACACCAGTACTTGTAAAAAAAAAAAAAAAAACACATACAAAAGTGTTTTGTTTGTATGTTTGAAGAAAATGTTTAAGAAGCACATGCTGATCAATTAAGTCTCACCACATAAAAAGAAAAAGCCAACAGCTATCCAAACAATTCTACACTAAACAAGCTGCAAACTTCATTCTCATTGAAATGTTGAACTCACTGATCCCTCTTGTGGTTTGTCTTACAAAAGCATTTGAAAGAAAATATACTAATTCAAATACAGTTTTACTTGTGATCTATAGCTGTGAAGTTTATTTTTTGTTTTTCAATCCCCCCCCCCGATACATGTTATAAGTTAAACTAACAATTTACATTAAACAAGTAAATCTGTGACATATTTTTGCATAATGATATAATAAAACTATAAGTAAGAAGTATCCATAGGCATTATTATACAGGGGTTTACTAAGATTGAAATATGTTTTCTTATATTTTCAGCCATAACTGGGCATACCCTCAAGTGGAAAGGTTTGAATTTCAGAATAGTTTGGATTTGGGAATATTTGCATCCATAAAATAAGACAGTTTGGAGAGGGGATTGGGACCAAGTGTAAACAACAATATCTTAAGTCAAGTAGGCAATATTTATGTCATAATGCAGCACTTTTCCATTTTCTGTCCGTTTAGGACCAAGGCTATTTTTACATTTCTGTCGTGTTTGTGTTTAGCTGTAATTTTCCTCTTACTCATTTACTGTACACACACATTTTATATAGTTTTTCTCGCCATTAAATGGACTTTCTAAAGATACCATTATTTTCATCATATCTTATAATTTACTAGATAAAATATGATGAAAAAAATGGAAAAAACACACTTTTTCTAACTTTGACCCCCAGAATCTGTTACAAATCTATAACCACCAAAAAAACACCTATGCTAAATAGTTTCTAAACTTTATCCTGAGTTTAGAAATACCCAATGTTTACATGTTCTTTGCTTTTTTTTTTAAAGTTATAGGGCAATAAATACAAGTACCACTTTGCTATTTCAAAATTAGTGATAGTTACATTGGAACACTGATATCTGTCAGGAATTCCTGACTATCCCTTGACATGTATATACATTTTTTTTTAAAAGACAACCTAAAGTATTGCTCTAGGCCCATTTTTGTATATTTCATGCCACCATTTCACCTCCAAATGTGATCAAATAAAAAAAAAAAATCATTCACTTTTTCACAAACTTTAGGTTTCTCACTGTATTATGTCCAGCAGTGAAGGGGTTAATCAGGGAGCTTGTAGGGTTAATTTTAGCTTTAGTGTAGTGTAGTAGACAACCCAAAGTATTGATCTAGCCCCATTTTGGTATATTTCATGCCACAATTTCACTGCCAAATGAGATTAAATAAAAAAAAGTTCACTTTTTCACAAACTTTAGGTTTCTCACTGAAATTATTTACAAACAGCTTTTGCAATTATGGCACAAATGGTTGTAAATGCTTCTCTGGGATCCCCCTTGTTCAGAAATAGCAGACATATATGGCTTTGGCATTGCTTTTTGGCAATTAGAAGGCCGCTAAATGCCGCTGTGCACCATACTTGTATTATGCCCAGCAGTGAAGGGGTTAATTAGGTAGCTTGTATGGAGCTTGCAGGGTTAATTTTAGCTTTAGTGTAGAGATCAGCCTCCCACCTGACACATCCCACCCCCTGATCCCTCCCAAACAGCTCTCTTTCCTCCCCCACCCCACAATTGTCCCCGCCATCTTAAGTACTAGCAAAAAGTCTGCCAGTACTAAAATAAGGTATTTTTTTAAAAACATATTCTGCTGTGTACGATCCCCCCTTAGCCCCCAACATTATTGTGAGCCATCAGTTTGCCATAAAATATTTTTTGATATGTTTACATATTGTTCTGTAGTGTAGCTGCCCCCTCAATAACCAACCTCCCACCCCCTCCCAGATCCCTTAGATAAAAATTCCCTCTCCATCTTTATCTTACAACAATTGTGCCATAGTGTAGCGTTCCCACCCGCTCCCGCCCCCGTACGCGCTCCCAGCGTCCCCAAATGTGATCCTACCCCCCTATGTCACACAACCCCCATTGATGGCCGCCCACCCGCCTCCCTGCAATGGCTCCCACCCACCAACGATCGTGGCCATTGATGTCTGATGCAGAGACGGCCACAGAGTGGATCTCTCTGCATCGGATGGCTAAAAAATGTTATTGCAGGATGCCTCAATATCGAGGCATCACTGCAATAACATGAAAGCGGCTGGAAGCGATCAGGATCGCTTCCACCGTTTGAAAACACTAACGACATACAGGGTACATCCTTGGTCGTTAATGACCATTTTTTGTAGGACATACCCTGTACATCATTGGTCGTTAAGGGGTTAATCATGTATCCTAAAGGTGGTTTCTGTAATGTTTAATACTTTTGTATGTGAAGGTGTGAAAGCTTAAAATAGTTTTTATAATATAATATAAATGTGAAATATCAGATAATGTGAACGTAATGTGTAAAGCCAAAAATTATCTAAGACAAATAATCAAAAAATAAAATAGTGAGCAATACAAATATTCAAAAGATATACAAAGTTTCAATTGCGTTGATCAGGCGCAGTTACACAGTGTAGTACAATTTACAACAATGTTTGAATATGTTACAAGTGTTATACGACACATGCAAACACAAGAACAATATTAATAGATAAAATACATAATAAAAAGCAATGTTGAAGAACGGATGATATCCTGACGATGATTGGATGGATTAACACGTCAAGCCCAAAGATAAGTTGTCACAAGGTGAGGCTGGAACGAAATAAGGAACCGGATCAAACGGCAGAAAAGACACCAAATAAAGGTTTTCACTTTTACTTGCCCCGAAGCCGGTGATAAGGCGTAGTTCTCCTCTCTTTGGCAGAATCTCTGACACTGACAACACATCATCGTCAGGATATCATCCGTTCTTCAACATTGCTTTTTATTGATTTTTATTATGTATTTTATCTATTAATATTGTTTTGTGTTTGCATGTGTCGTATAACACTTGTATCATATTCAAACATTGCCTTTATTGTTGCAAATTGTATACTACACTGTGTAACTGCGCCTTATCAACGCAATTGATACTTTGTGAATCTTTTGCATATTTGTATTGCTAACTATTTTATTTTTTAAATTGGTATTAAATATATGCAGATTCTGCACACTATAATCTTTTGATTATTTTTCTTAGATAATTTTTGATATTTCACATTTATATTATAAAAACTATTTTAAGCTTTCATTAGCGCCTATGATTTTAGAATTTTTTGGTTTCTTTTTGTGACAAAATTTTTCTTGCACACCTTCACTTATCACTTTAGAGGCTGGGGAGTCCTCTTATTTTTTCATAGGTTTAATAGGGTTTCACAGCGCAGTAACCAACATACATTTTTGCACTCATTAATACTTTTGTATACACAATACCATCAAAAACATAGTACACTACTGTAATTAGAAAGGTAATAGCTGTTATTTTAAATAAAACATAATTTATGCTTACCTGATAAATTTATTTCTCTTGTGGTGTATCCAGTCCACGGATCATCCATTACTTGTGTGATATTCTCCTTCCCAACAGGAAGTTGCAAGAGGATCACCCACAGCAGAGCTGTCTATATAGCTCCTCCCCTAACTGCCACCTCCAGTCATTCGACCGAAGACAAGCAAGAGAAAGGAGAAACCATAGGGTGTAGTGGTGACTGTAGTTTAAAAATAAAATATACCTGCCTTAAAATGACAGGGCGGGCCGTGGACTGGATACACCACAAGAGAAATAAATTTATCAGGTAAGCATAAATTATGTTTTCTTTTGTAAGGTGTATCCAGTCCACGGATCATCCATTACTTGTGGGATACCAATACCAAAGCTAAAGTACACGGATAAAGGGAGGGACAAGGCAGGTACTTAAACGGAAGGTACCACTGCCTGTAAAACCTTTCTCCCAAAAATAGCCTCCGAAGAAGCAAAAGTATCAAATTTATAAAACTTTGAAAAAGTATGAAGCGAAGACCAAGTCGCCGCCTTGCAAATCTGTTCAACAGAAGCCTCATTTTTAAAAGCCCATGTGGAAGCCACAGCTCTAGTAGAATGAGCTGTAATCCTTTCAGGATGCTGCTGGCCAGCAGTCTCATAAGCTAAGCGTATTATACTTCTTAGCCAAAACGAAAGAGAAGTTGCCAAAGCCTTTTGGCCTCTCCTCTGTCCAGAGTAGACAACAAACAAAGCAGATGTTTGAAAAAAATCTTTAGTAGCCTGTAAATAAATCTTTAAAGCACGAACCACGTCAAGATTGTGTAATAGATGTTCCTTCTTTGAAGAAGGATTAGGACACAATGACAGAACAACAATCTCCTGATTGATATTCTTATTAGATACCACCTTAGGTAAAAACCCAAGTTTGGTACGCAAAACTACCTTATCTGCATGGAAGATCAGATAAGGGGAATCAAACTGTAAGGCAGATAACTCGGAAACTCTACGACCCGAGTAAATAGCTACCAAAAACAGAACTTTCCAAGATAAAAGCTTGATATCTATGGAATGAAGAGGTTCCCCTTGGAGAACTTTAAGAACCAAATTTAAACTCCATGGCAGGGCAACTGGTTTAAACACAGGCTTGATTCTAACTAAAGCCTGACAAAACGCTTGAACGTCTAGAACATCCGCCAGACGCTTGTGCAAAAGAATAGACAGAGCAGAAATCTGTCCCTTTAAGGAACTAGCTGACAATCCCTTTTCCAATCCTTCTTGGAGAAAAGATAATATCCTGGGAATCCTGACTTTACTCCATGAGTAACCCTTGGATTCACACCAATAAAGATATTTACGCCATATCTTATGATAGATTTTCCTGGTGACAGGCTTTCGTGCCTGAATTAAGGTATCAATGACTGACTCGGAGAAGCCACGCTTTGATAAAATCAAGCGTTCAATCTCCAGGCAGTCAGTCTCAGAGAAATTAGATTTAAATGGTTGAAAGGACCCTGAAGTAGAATGTCCTGTCTCAGAGGCAGAGTCCATGGTGGAAGGGATGACATGTCCACCAGATCTGCATACCAAGTCCTGCGTGGCCACGCAGGTGCTATCAAAATCACTGATGCTCTCTCCTGCTTGATCTTGGCAATCAGACGAGGGAGCAGAGGAAACGGTGGAAACACATAAGCCAGGTTGAAGGACCAAGGCGTGCTAGAGCATCTATCAGCGTTGCCTTGGGATCCCTGGACCTGGATCTGTAACAAGGAAGTTTGGCGTTCTGGCGAGACGCCATGAGATCCAGTTCTGGTTTGCCCGAACGTTGAACCAATTGTGCAAACACCCCCAGATGAAAAGTCTGTCGACTTAGAAAATCCGCCTCCCAGTTCTCTACACCTGGGATATGGATAGCTGATAGGTGGCAAGAGTGAATCTCTGCCCAACTAATTATCTTTGAAACTTCCAACATTGCTAGGGAACTCCTTGTTCCCCCTTCATGGCTGATGTAAGCCACAGTCGTGATGTTGTCCGACTGAAATCTGATGAACCTCATTGTCGCTAGCTGAGGCCAAGCCTGAAGAGCATTGAATATCGCTCTTAGTTCCAGAATGTTTATTGGAAGGAGGGTCTCCTCCTGAGTCCACGATCCCTGAGTCTTCAGGGAGTTCCAGACTGCCCCCCAGCCTAGAAGGCTGGCATCTGTCGTTACTATTGTCCAATCTGGCCTGCGAAAGGTCATACCTTTGGACAGATGGACCCGAGATAGCCACCAGAGAACAGAATCCCTTGTCTCTTGATCCAGATTTAGTAGAGGGAACAAATCTGTGTAATCCCCATTCCACTGACTGAGCATGCAGAGTTGCAGCGGTCTGAGATGTAGGCGGGCAAACGGCACTATCTCCATTGCCGCTACCATTGAGCCGATTACTTCCATACACTGAGCCACCGAAGGGCGAGAAGTAGAATAAAGAACATGGCAAGAATTTAGAAGTTTTGATAACCTGGTCTCTGTCGGGTATATCCTCATTTCTACAGAAACTATCAGAGTTCCCAGAAAGGAAACTCTTGTGAGAGGGGATAGAGAACTCTTCTCTTCGTTCACTTTCCACCCGTGCGACCTCAGAAATGCCAGAACTATGTCCGTATGAGACTTGGCAATTTGGAAATTTGACGCCTGTATCAGAATGTCGTCTAAATAAGGGGCCACTGCTATGCCCCGCGGCCTTAGGACCGCCAGAAGTGACCCCAGAACCTTCGTAAAGATTCTTGGAGCTGTAGCTAACCCAAAGGGAACTGGTAATGCCTGTCCAAGAAGGCAAACCTGAGAAACCGATGATGATCTTTGTGTATCGGAATGTGAAGATAAGCATCCTTTAAATCCACTGTAGTCATGTATTGACCCTCCTGGATCATAGGTAGGATGGTACGAATAGTCTCCATCTTGAATGATGGGACCCTGAGAAATTTGTTTAGGATCTTGAGATCTAAGATTGGTCTGAAGGTTCCCTCTTTCTTGGGAACCACAAACAGATTTGAATAGAAGCCTTGTCCCTGTTCCTCCTTTCGAACTGGGTGGATCACTCCCATAACTTGGAGGTCTTGAACACAATGTAAGAATGCCTCTCTTTTTATCTGGTTTGCAGATAATTGTGAAAGGTGAAATCTCCCTTTTGGAGGGGAAGCTTCGAAGTCCAGAAGATATCCCTGGGATACAATTTCCAACGCCCAGGGATCCTGGACATCTCTTGCCCAAGCCTGGGCGAAGAGAGAAAGTCTGCCCCTTACTAGATCCGTTACCGGACCGGGGGCCAATTCTTCATGATGTCTTAGAGGCAGCAGCAGGCTTTTTGGCCTGCTTACCTTTGTTCCAAGTCTGGTTAGGTCTCCAGACCGACTTGGACTGGGCAAAAGTTCCTTCTTGTTTTGTATTAGAGGAAGTTGATGCCGCGCTCGTCTTAAAGTTTCGAATTAGTCTGTTTGGTCCTTGATTTATTAGACCTGTCCTGAGGGGAGGTCATGACCTTTTCCTCCAGTGATATCAGAAATGATCTCCTTCAAACCAGGCCCGAATAGGGTCTGCCCCTTGAAGGGAATATTAAGAAGCTTAGACTTTGAAGTAATGTCAGCTGACCATGATTTAAGCCATAGCGCCCTATGCGCCTGAATAGCAAAACCAGAATTCTTAGCCGTTAGTTTAGTCAAATGAACAATGGCATCAGAAACAAATGAATTGGCTAGCTTAAGTGCTCTAAGCTTGTCAAGTATATCGTCCAATGGGGTCTCTACCTGTAAAGCCTCTTCCAGAGACTCAAACCAGAAGGCCGCCACAGCAGTGACTGGGGCAATGCATGCAAGAGGCTGTAGAATAAACCCTTGTTGAATAAACATTTTCTTAAGGTAACCCTCTAACTTTTTATCCATTGGATCTAAGAAAGCACAACTGTCCTCGACGGCGATAGTAGTATGCTTAGCTAGGGTAGAAACTGCTCCCTCCACCTTAGGGACCGTTTGCCATAAGTACCGTGTGGCGGCATCTATTGGAAACAATTTCTTAAAAATAGGAGGGGGAGAGAACGGTACACCTGGTATATCCCATTCCTTAGTAATAATTTCTGAAAACCTTTAAGGTATTGGAAAAACATCAGTGTAAACAGGCACTGCATAGTATTTATCCAATCTGCACAATTTCTCTGGCACTGCAATGGTGTCGCAGTCATTCAGAGTAACTAAAACCTCCCTGAGTAACACACGGAGGTGTTCAAGCTTAAATTTAAATGTTGCCATATCAGAATCAGGTTGAATCATCTTCCCTGAGTCAGACACATCACCCACAGAAAGAAGCTCTCCTTCCTCAGCTTCTGCATATTGTGAGGGGGTATCAGACATAGCTACTAAAGCGTCAGAGTGCTCTGTATTTCTTCTAACCCAAGAGCTGTCTCGCTTTCCTCGTAACCTAGGTAGTCTGGATAATACCGCTGACAGTGTATTATCCATGACTGCCGCCATGTCTTGTAAAGTAAACGCCATGGGCGCGCTAGATGCACTTGGCGCCTCTTGAGCGTGAGTCCCTTGAGCGGGAGTCAAAGCCTCTGAGACGTGGGGCGAGTTAGTCGGCATAACTTCCCCCTTGTCAGATTCCTCTGGTGATAAATCTTTTAAAGACATAATATGGTCTTTATAACTTAAAGTGAAATCAGTACATTTATTTGGTACACATTCTAAGAGGGGGTTCCACCATGGCTTCTAAACATAATGAACAAGGAGTTTCCTCTATGTCAGACATGTTTAAACAAACTAGCAATGAGACCAGCAAGCCTGGAAAACACTTTACAGAAAGTTAACAAGCAAAAAATAAAAACGGTACTGTGCCTTTAAGAAAAATAAAAAAGGCCAGAATTTTAAAAACAGTGAAAAAAAGCAGTAAATCAAACGAAATTTTTACTGTGTGTATAATAGGCTAACAGAGCATTGCACCTACTTGCAAATGGATGATTAACCCCTTAGTTTCAAAAACGGATAAAAAAAACGAAATAGACGTTTTTTAACAGTCACAACAAATTGCCACAGCTCTGCTGTGGCCCTACCTTGCCATACAAACGACTTTGGAAAGCACCAAAACCCTTCAGAGAGGTCCTAAGCATTCAGGGAACTCTTTCAAGGAAACTGGATGTCTCAGTCTGCAAAAGCTAATGCGCATTTAGGCGCGAAATTAGGCCCCTCCCACTTCCTGTCTACACAGTGAGAGGCCTAACAAACTATCCCTAGGCAAATTTTAGCCAGCCATGTGGAAAAACTGAGCCCCAATAAAGTTTTATCACCAAAAAGCATATAAAAAAACATAATTTATGTAAGAACTTACCTGATAAATTCATTTCTTTCATATTAGCAAGAGTCCATGAGCTAGTGACGTATGGGATATACATTCCTACCAGGAGGGGCAAAGTTTCCCAAACATCAAAATGCCTATAAATACATAAATACACCCCTTCACCACACCCACAAATCAGTTTAACGCATAGCCAAGAAGTGGGGTGATAAGACAAAAGTGTGAAAGCATAAAAAATAAGGAATTGGAAAAATTGTGCTTTATACAAAAAAATCATAACCACCACAAAAAGGGTGGGCCTCATGGACTCTTGATAATATGAAAGAAATGAATTTATCAGGTAAGTTCTTACATAAATTATGTTTTCTTTCATGTAATTAGCAAGAGTCCATGAGCTAGTGACGTATGGGATAATGAATACCCAAGATGTGGATCTTCCACGCAAGAGTCACTAGAGAGGGAGGGATAAAATAAAGACAGACAATTCCGCTGAAAATAATCCACACCCAAAATAAAGTTTAAATCTTATAATGAAAAAAACTGAAATTATAAGCAGAAGAATCAAACTGAAACAGCTGCCTGAAGAACTTTTCTACCAAAAACTGCTTCAGAAGCAGAAAACACATAAAAATGGTAGAATTTAGTAAAAGTATGCAAAGAAGACCAAGTTGCTGCTTTGCAAATCTGATCAACCGAAGCTTCATTCCTAAACGCCCAGGAAGTAGAAACTGACCTAGTAGAATGAGCTGTAATCCTTTGAGGCGGAGTTTTACCCGACTCGACATAAGCATGATGAATTAAAGATTTCAACCAAGATGCCAAAGAAATGGCAGAGGCCTTCTGACCTTTCCTAGAACCGGAAAAGATAACAAATAGACTAGAAGTCTTTCGGAAATTCTTAGTAGCTTCAACATAATATTTCAAAGCTCTAACTACATCCAAAGAAAGCAATGATCTCTCCTTAGAATTCTTAGGATTAGCACACAATGAAGGAACCACAATTTCTCTACTAATATTGTTAGAATTCACAACCTTAGGTAAAAATTTAAAAGAAGTTCGCAACACCGCCTTATCCTGATGAAAAATCAGAAAAGGAGACTCACAAGAAAGAGCAGATAATTCAGAAACTCTTCCAGCCGAAGAGATGGCCAAAAGAAACAAAACTTTCCAAGAAAGTAATTTAATGTCCAGTGAATGCATAGGTTCAAACGGAGGAGCTTGAAGAGCCCCCAAAACCAAATTCAAACTCCAAAGAGGAGAAATTGACTTAATAACAGATTTTATACGAACCAAAGCTTGTACAAAACAATGAATATCAGAAAGATTAGCAATCTTTCTGTGAAAAAGAACAGAAAGAGAAGAGATTTGTCCTTTCAAGGAACTTGCAGACAAACCTTTATCCAAACCATCCTGAAGAAACTGTAAAATTCTCGGAATTCTAAACGAATGCCAGGAAAAATGATGAGAAAGACACCAAGAAATGTAAATCTTCCAGACTCGATAATATATCTTCCTAGATACAGATTTACGAGCCTGTAACATAGTATTAATCACAGAGTCAGAGAAACCTCTTTGACTGAGAATCAAGCGTTCAATCTCCATACCTTCAAATTTAAGGATTTGAGATCCTGATGGAAAAAAGGACCTTGCGACAGAAGGTCTGGTCTTAACGGAAGAGTCCACGGTTGGCAAGAGGCCATCCGGACAAGATCCGCATACCAAAACCTGTGAGGCCATGCTGGAGCCACCAGCAGAACAAACGAGCATTCCTTCAGAATCTTGGAAATTACTCTTGGAAGAAGAACTAGAGGCGGAAAGATATAGGCAGGATGATATTTCCAAGGAAGTGACAATGCATCCACTGCTTCCGCCTGAGGTTCCCTGGATCTGGACAGATACCTGGGAAGCTTCTTGTTTAGATGAGAAGCCATCAGATCTATTTCTGGAAGTCCCCACATTTGAACAATCTGAAGAAATACCTCTGGGTGAAGAGACCATTCTCCCGGATGTAACGTTTGGCGACTGAGATAATCCGCTTCCCAATTGTCTATACCTGGGATATGAACCGCAGAAATTAGACAGGAGCTGGATTCCGCCCATACCAGTATTCGAGATACTTCTTTCATAGCCAGAGGACTGTGAGTCCCTCCTTGATGATTGATATATGCCACAGTTGTGACATTGTCCGTCTGAAAACAAATGAACGACTCTCTCTTTAGAAGAGGCCACGACTGAAGAGCTCTGAAAATTGCACGGAGTTCCAAAATATTGATTGGTAATCTCATCTCCTGAGATTCCCAAACCCCTTGTGCTGTCAGAGACCCCCAAACAGCTCCCCAACCTGTCAGACTTGCATCTGTTGAAATCACAGTCCAGGTTGGAAGAACAAAAGAAGCCCCCTGAACTAAACGATGGTGATCTGTCCACCACGTCAGAGAGTGTCGTACAATCGGTTTTAAAGATATCAATTGCGATATCTTTGTATAATCCCTGCACCACTGGTTCAGCATACAAAGCTGAAGAGGTCGCATGTGAAAACGAGCAAAGGGGATCGTGTCCGATGCAGCAGTCATAAGACCTAGAATTTCCATGCATAAGGCTACCGAAGGGAATGATTGAGACTGAAGGTTTCGACAAGCTGAAACCAATTTTAGACGTCTCTTGTCTGTCAGAGACAGAGTCATGGACACTGAATCTATCTGGAAACCTAAAAAGGTTACCCTTGTCTGAGGAATCAATGAACTTTTCGGTAAATTGATCCTCCAACCATGATCTCGAAGAAACAATACAAGTCGATTCGTATGAGATTCTGCTAAATCTGAAGACTGAGCAAGTACCAAGATATCGTCCAAATAAGGAAATACCACAATACCCTGTTCTCTGATTACAGACAGAAGGGCACCGAGAACCTTTGTAAAAATCCTTGGAGCTGTTGCTAGGCCAAACGGCAGAGCCACAAACTGGTAATGCTTGTCTAGGAAAGAGAATCTCAGAAACTGATAGTGATCTGGATGAATCGGAATATGCAGATATGCATCCTGTAAATCTATTGTGGACATATAATGCCCTTGCTGAACAAAAGGCAGAATAGTCCTTATAGTTATCATTTTGAATGTTGGTATCCTTACATAATGATTCAATATTTTTAAATCCAGAACTGGTCTGAAGGAATTCTCCTTCTTTGGTACAATGAAGAGATTTGAGTAAAACCCCAGCCCCTGTTCCAGAACTGGAACTGGCATAATTACTCCAGCCAACTCTAGATCTGAAACACATTTCAGAAATGCTTGAGCCTTCACTGGATTTACTGGGACACGGGAAAGAAAAAATCTTCTTGCAGGAGGCCTTATCTTGAAGCCTATTCTGTACCCTTCTGAAACAATGTTCTGAATCCAAAGATTGTGAATTGAATTGATCCAAATTTCTTTGAAAAATCGTAATCTGCCCCCTACCAGCTGGGCTGGAATGAGGGCCGCACCTTCATGTGGACCTGGGAGCTGGCTTTGGCTTTCTAAAAGGCTTGGATTTATTCCAGACTGGAGATGGTTTCCAAACTGATACCGCTCCTGTAGGGGAAGGATCAGGCTTTTGTTCCTTATTGTGACGAAAGGAACGAAAACGATTATTAGACCTAAATTTACCTTTAGATTTTTTATTCTGTGGTAAAAAAGTTCCTTTCCCTCCAGTAACAGTTGAAATAATAGAATCCAACTGTGAACCAAATAATTTATTACCCTGGAAAGAAAGGGAAAGCAAAGTTGACTTAGAAGACATATCAGCATTCCAAGTTTTAAGCCATAAAGCTCTTCTAGCTAAAATAGCTAGAGACATATACCTGACATCAACCCTAATGATATCAAAGATGGCATCACAAATAAAATTATTAGCATGTTGAAGAAGATTAACAATGCTATGAGAATTATGATCTGTTACTTGTTGCGCTAAAGCTTCTAACCAAAAAGTTGAAGCTGCAGCAACATCCGCTAAAGATATAGCAGGTCTAAGAAGATTACCTGAACATAAGTAAGCTTTTCTTAGAAAGGATTCAATTTTCCTATCTAAAGGATCCTTAAAGGAAGTACTATCTGCCGTAGGAATAGTAGTACGCTTAGCAAGAGTAGAGATAGCCCCATCAACCTTAGGGATTTTGTCCCAAAACTCTAATCTGTCAGATGGCACAGGATATAATTGCTTAAAACGTTTAGAAGGAGTAAATGAATTACCCAAATTATTCCATTCCCTGGAGATTACTTCAGAAATAGCATCAGGGACAGGAAAAACTTCTGGAATAACTACAGGAGATTTAAAAACCTTATTTAAACGTTTAGATTTAGTATCAAGAGGACCAGAATCCTCTATTTCTAATGCAATTAAAACTTCTTTAAGTAAAGAACGAATAAATTCCATTTTGAACAAATATGAAGATTTATCAGCATCAACCTCTGAAACAGAATCCTCTGAACCAGAGGAATCATTATCAGAATCAGAATGATGATGTTCATTTAAAAATTCATCTGAAAAATGAGAAGTTTTAAAAGACCTTTTACGTTTACTAGAAGGAGGAATAACAGACAAAGCCTTCTTAATGGATTTAGAAACAAAATCTCTTATGTTAACAGGAACACTCTGAGTATTAGATGTTGATGGAACAACAACAGGTAATGTAACATTACTAAAGGAAATATTATCTGCATTAACAAGTTTGTCATGGCATTCATTACAAACAACAGCTGGAGGAACAGATACCATAAGTTTACAGCAAATACACTTAACTTTGGTAGATCCAGCATCAGGCAGCGATTTTCCAGAAGTATCTTCTGATTCAGGGTCAATCTGGGACATCTTGCAATATGTAATAGAAAAAACAACATATAAAGCAAAATTGATCAAATTCCTTAAATGACAGTTTCAGGAATGGGAAAAAATGCCAGTGAACAAGCTTCTAGCAACCAGAAGC